>NC_135436.1:7520000-7640000 GCF_051991255.1 Vanacampus margaritifer | reverse complement strand
TGAGGTTGAAAGATTACTGTTAAAAATACAAGTTCAGCCATATTGCCTAGCCTTAGATCACACTGAATTGTTTAATACGGGGTGGCATGGCTGAGTGGTACAGTTATAGCTCGCTATTGTGACCACGTCAAAGTATCATTGAGCAGGATACTGAATCCCCAGCTGCTCTTGATGCTGCATCATCAGTAGGTGAATGAGTAGTCGAATGTTAAGCGCTTTTGAGGGCCTTGTAAGGTGGAAAAGCGCTATATAAATGAAGTACCATGATCACCCTCTTAAAATAAGTATTTTTTTGGTGCAATTGTGTATTTTTTGTGTGCCTAAATCTCCTTATGATGCAAATGGTTAATTTTTGTGTTTCCTGAAAAATCTTTAAAAAAAAATGACATAGGCAATTATTTTAAGAAGGCATCGATTTACCATTTACAAGAACAAATTAAATTTGTAAAAGAGTCATTTATGAACACTTTTTTGCTGCGACTTTCTAAATTTGGCATTGCTTTTCAACAAAACCCAATGTATCACATTGCTTCATTTACACTAATGTTTTGCTTGTTGAAATTTCCTGAATTGGTGTGAATCATAGAGATATCATAATTTTATGATATCAGGAATTAAAGAGCTCTTAATACGGTTGTGGTTACTGCTGTTACAAATTGTGCCATTTGTAATTTGTGCTTTCTTTTATTTTTTACAGCTTGCATCATGCGCTGTAGCATAATGGAATGATAGACACCAGTTGAAAAAAGCAAGATTATGAAAGCCTTCATTAACAAATGACGCATTTGTTGTTCATGTAAAAAAAAACAAAAAAAAACAACTTTAAAATAGACTTATTAATGTTAGGAGGCAGATACAGTACATTTTCATTTTTGATGAACCAGTCATTGTTTTGTTTTTTTCCCGAAAAAAAAAAGAAAGAACCAGTCATTGTTGTTGTTTGTATAATGATAATTTTAGTTACAGTAATTGTATATAAAATGTGACTTTTTCAAGTTATTTTTGTTCAGTGCTTTGCTGAATTTAATAATTCAAATTCAGAACACTTTATTCATCCCAAAAGGGAAATTCATTTGTCTGTCAGCTCATCTGTAGAATTATAAAGCCAAATGACTATATGTCTGCGTCCTTACCTATGTTGTTTTAGTTAAGTAAAACTAAAATAAAATAAAAACTTTTCATTAACAAAATAAAATAACAAAAATGTTTTTAAAAAAACAATTAAGTTTCCAAAACTATAATTCAAGCAAAAATGTTGTTGATTTTTGTCTTTTAATTTGCAATTAATTTAATAAATTTGCCTTTGATGTTGATTTTAAATATAAGATTTTGCTCAATAGTATCTCAGTATTGCTAATTTTCTTCTTGGAGATCTCCAAGGTATCTCCAGTAAGTCTCACGTTTGACTCCCCTCTATAACTGCTATGTCTCCCTTATTTCACCCAGTGAATTTTAGGAGAAACAAATGAAAAACGTTTGAGACAAAAGAGAGTAAAATGAGACCGAGAAGAGATTCTCACATTTGTCTAACATAGTCTCACCTATTTCTCCTTATGCTCATTTTCTCCTTGAAGTTAGATCTCAAAATGATCTCCATTAAGTCTCAGGTGTGACTCCCTCTTTAATTTCTATGTCTCCCTTATTTCTCCCAGTGAATTTTAAAAGAAACAAATGAGAAACTTTTGAGACAAAAGAGAGAGTAAAATGAGACTGTGGTGAGATTATCAAATTTGTCTCATGAGACAGACGAGCAAGCTTTGAGCAATAATATTTTCCTTTGGGAACCTACTGGTCCATCTTAACATGTTATGATGTAATAATTTTTTTAATATGTTTGTTCAACTATGCTAACTGTAGTTAGCAAAGGTTTGCTAGCTGATTTTAGCTTTATGCAAACACAAAATAACTATATAAAGGCCTCTATGACTGTAAAAGTTAAAACACACACACACACACATGTACTTATATAATTGTGAGGACATACACAGACATAATGCATTTCCTAGCCCCTTCACTTAACCCCAACCATCAAAAATGATTGCCTACCCCCATTCGTTACCCTTACCTCAACCATAAAACCAAGTCTTGACCCTTAAAAAGAGGTCATGAGTTGTGGGACCGGCCAAAATGTCCTCACTTCACAAAAATCTTCACAATGTAGTATGTACAAGTACACACACACACACACACACACAGACACACACACTAGATATGATGGTAAAATGTAATAAGACTATACATACCCAATTGAAACAATGAAGGTCACTTCAGTTTCTTGAGAAGCAGTCTTATTTTACCTCACATCGCTTTCGCACCCATTGACCACAACTTACTAATTAGTAAAAAAATATATATATATATATATATATATATATATATATATATATATATATATATATATATATATATATATATATATATATATATATATATATATGCATACATATGTGTAATTTCTAAATATATTGGAGTACTTTTGGTTCCCAGAATTTTGTTTATTGATGCACCCTAGTGTGCGTAGGTTACAGTCTCATCTCCACTCTGAACACACTTTGCCGCTCCCCATCTTTTTATTGGATTTTTTCCCCCTAGTTACAAGGAAGCTGCTGTTCTAAGGGAGGGGTCACGCACACAACAGCAGCTTCAAAGCAGTCTTGGATACAAATCATCGTGCAGATAATAATGTAGACATGTTTTTCTACAGCATTGAAAGTCAAGCTTCAGCGTTCAATCGCAAAACATTCCAGTCGCCATCTTGCGATAAGGCCACAGTTCTTGTTAAGGAAGATGAAGGAGCATGAGTCATACTCTCTTTTACAGAATAAATGCTTCACAATACTAGGAAGAGAAAATATGGGGTAAATATACATAAATTAGTCCTAGCACTTTGGAATCAAAGTAATCACACCTTGCTTCATTGTTTTCATTAATTTTTGTCTAACAATACATTCATGTGGAGCATTAAATAATAATGACCTCAAGTTGTCCCAAAAGTGTTTATACAAATGTACAGTTAGACCATCCGACCCTGGGGACTTATTGGATGCCATTTCCTCTAGACTTGCATACAGTTTTTCAATTTTAAATTCTGAATTATAGATCTCTTTATAAATGTATTTATTTTTTGGAATCAGTGGTCTCTGGACAAGATTGATTCTTGGGGGTTTGTGAACCCACAGTTCAGCTTGCAGGCAAGGTAAAATATCAGCGACAATGAATAATAATAATAATCGATAAAAAAAGAGGAAAGTTGACAACGATGGGAGAAAATTCAAGGAGAGGTGGAAATTGCTTGTTTTTCTATTTGTAATATCTGTTTCCAAACGTAATATCCAATGACCAAAAGAGACCCGGACTCTTTTGCCTGTGACTAGCATACGAACGAGGCAGATTGTTATAGTAGTCAAACGACTTCATCACATTTTGAGATCAGAATAATCCTCACAAATCAAATTACAACGATCCAAAGTCCCAATGCTTTTCAATGGCCAGAGAGGGTCATAGACACATTTTCAATTTCGCATCGCTATAATGGTAATGTGGGTAGTAATGGTGTCTAATAGACATTGTTACACTTGTCGTTTCAGAGGAGAAAAAGTCCCCATTAAGGATGGCGCAAAGATGCTGGTGTGTGGCTCGAATTATGTTAAAAAAAGAGTACCAAAACACAAATGGGAAACTAAAGAACGTAGAAAGGCAAAAATTGAGAAAGCTAAGCTTAGGAAGATAATAGATTTTAGAAGGGACACAGTTGACAGCCTTAACGGCATTCGTGAAGACCTCAAGCTGGCGTACAGCAGGATCGATGATGTCGAAAAGCGAATAGCGGACGCGGAGGAGCGAGTTCAGAGTGCTGAGAAAGTTACATGTGAGCTTATCAAACTTCAGCAAAAGTTGGAAGGGCGGGCCAGGAGAGATAATATTCGCCTACATGGGATTAAAGAGGGGGCCGAGGGAGGAGCATAGTCGATGAGTGCATTTGTTGAAGCTGTACTCAGGGAGAAGTTGGACTCCTAGTTGCTTTTTTTGCCTCGGTTGACGCGCCACCAAGAATGATTGTGGCAAAGTTTCTAAGCTTTATAAGTAAAGAAGAAATCATCTAAAAGGCCTGAGAGAAGAAAGGATTGGATCATGGATTTGAGCCACGGATCGGATAGTTTTTCGGATTTGGATCAGCAACAACAAAAAAAGATAAATAGTACTTGATAAATAGTACTAAATGTTTTTCCCCATTAAATAAAAAAAAAAAATCAATTCCAAATTTCTAATATAACCATTTAGGATTTAGTGTCTTCCTTTATTTTTTAAAATGCTTTATCCCATTAAATTAAATAAAAATTATATTCAAAATGTCTATTATATGTCTGTTTAGGATTTAGGAAAATAACTTTAAGTGCAGTATGAGGCAGAAACATTCTTATTTTTACATGGTCCATGTGTAAAATAACAAGGTATTAAGGGCTTAAACATGTGTTCCTACAATCTAAACGGCTATGATTGACATTTTGAGTTGAATTTTTTGTTTTCATAAAATAAATGAAGACAAGTTTTTTAAAATAATGAAAAGACCTCAAAGTGTAATTCAAGGCACATTCCTTTAAAAACAAACAAACATGTAGATTGAATTAGAAAGTAACATTGGTTCAAAATATTGAAAATGAATTCAAGTAAGCCAAGTCAAGTAAGATACCAGGTGTCAAACTCATTTACAGCTACCAGCCAGGGATCTACGTATAGGTAATGCTAACAGCTAGCCGCATGCTAGCCAGTAGCCACTTACTTTGGAGACTTCTGCTGTTTCATACAATGACAGCATAATTAATTAATAATTAATAATAATTAATTTCTTAACGTCCTAAATTAGCGATTGAACATGAGTTCGGGATAGTGTTGTGTAGGGGTGTGAATTGCCTATTACCTGACGATTCAATTTGTATCACGATTCATGTGTCACGATTCCATTTGATATTGATTAATCCCGATACGAATCTATAAATTGATTATTGTGATTTTTTTTTTTTACTCAAATTTATAAAATACTTCCCATAAAAAATGATGTTTCAAAATCGATTCGGCCGCATATCAAATTGATTCGAGAATTGTGCGCTGTAATATCGCGATATATTGCCGAATCGATTTTTTCTAGCAACCCTATTGTTGTGTTTATGTTTGTCGCAACTATTAATCAAAACTACGTACATCTAAAAGTCAAGCTAGCCATCATGCCACAACGTTTTCAAAACACACAACAATTTCAAAGTTAAATGTCTAGTAAGGCTATTTGCATTGCCATCAATCTAAACAAACTTTATTTTGAAGTTAGCCTCAGCGTAAGCGGTGTGTTATGTTGAGTATGTTTCAGCTTCTTTGACATGTCTGAATTGTGTCCACCGGGAATGCGCACTTTGTTGTTATTTTTTCCCCCCACCAACCAATCCGCGGATCGTAGGCGTTCTGAACTGTGGGGCTTGAGCCGAACCGACCACAGCTCAACGCTGATCTATTTATCCATTTTATAAGATAAAAGATCCACAAACAAATTTGGTGGTGTATAAAACTGAAGAAATTCATAAATGCTTTGAAATGTATTTATAGTAAATTGTACTCCCAGGCACAAGTGAGCAAAGAATCCAAGATTGATCAATTTCTGAACAGTCTGAATCTGCCTCAAGTTGGAGAGAAACATCACAATTCTTTTATGTCTGAAATAACAATAGAAGAAATAAATACAGCAATTTCTAATCTTAAAAGTAACAAAAGACCTGGGGCTGATGGTTGTATTTCAGAATGGTGTAAACTTAAGTCTTCAGAAACATTTTTGACACCATTACTGTACAAGACCTTCAATTGGATAATAAGAGGAGCTATTCCATGTTCTTGGACAGAAGCAATTGCAAAGGGAAAAGAAACTGTTCAAATTATAGACCTATAAGACAGTAATGTGCGGTCAGGATAGGCAAGGTTAGGCACTGCCTACCCCAGGCTGAAATGAAAGTTGAAACCGTTTGGCTTTTTCTACTTATTTTAATTATTTCTTTCATTTCAGAAAGCCTACACTACCTACAGGTTTAAAAGTGATAACATTTTGGGATTTTCATACCTCAAATAAAAATGACTCGTTACTTCGTCTGGCCTGCAGGCAAAAATGCTGCAAAATTTATCCTCCTGAAGGCACACCGCTGTTTTTCCCAGCCATGTCCGCGTAGCGATGTGTGTTCGCGCATGCGTAGTCAGTTTCCCAGTAGAAAAGTCCTTTACGCAAATAGGAAGATGGCTACGCAGCCTTTTTACATCGCTGTATTATTTCTATGCGTACGTTCGCACAGTGCATTCGTGAATTCAAAACACACTTAGTGCACAGCAAAGCGGTAAGATGACGCCACTCTGGACAATATAAAACAATTTTCACGCCTTTCTTTTGAGGGAAAACGTCAGCTTTTGAAGGATGGGAGACCAACGCCTTAGCTACCGGATCTTCCGCTAAGTAAGGGACAAAGAATAATTCGTACTTTTCACAAAAACTGGTGCAAAAGGAAAAATTGGTGATGTGCTTCGATTAACTAGCTGTTTCACTTTACATGGTGTTTGGCATTGCTATTGCTATTGCTGGCTTGATTTTGTGAGGAATTAGGCTGTTTTACAGGGAGATATGCACTTTATTATATTCTTTCCAGGCGGGTTTGAAATGGTCAGTTTTTTGTTGTGTGGCAAATGGGAGGCAGTGCACTGTAACGTTTACTGTGGCTGGCAGACTGCCCACTGGCTGACAAATTTAAGACTTCAAAAGAGAGTAACGTTTTTTCGTTTTGTTTTCTACCCATACAGAGAGGCATATGTTAAAATAGTTTGAATGTATGGCATTTTGTATCTAAGTATCAAGTATCTTGAAGGTCAGGCTGAGTGTCCTCTTTTTTGGGAAATGAAAATATGGTCACCCTAGGATACATTGTACACTTGACCGGTGTGGTGCCTGGCGGGCCTCAGTGCCCCGTCCTGCTGCGTTGGGTTAGGGGCGCGGGCCATGTTCGGGTGGGGGGCGCTCCTGCTCCTGGGTTTGCTCTCTGGCCGGTGGCCCCAGCGGGGCCCGGAGGTTGTCCCTTGGCGCTGCCGTGGCCTGGGGGGCCCTGAGGTGTTGCGCTTGCTCTGTCCTGGCAGGGGTCGACGGCTCCCTTCTTTGGTGGAGATTTTCATGGATGCCAGATCCACCACACCAGCATCTATCGAAACTCAGACACAATCTGCTTCTTCCTCGGGTCGTTGATCTCACTCTGCTTTGTCTGTCCTTCCTTCCTTTCCTCAGTCTCTCCTTTGGTCTCTTGAGGTTTCCCTGATTTGTTGGAATTTTGATGTTTCTGGGGTTGGTGAAGGATTCTGGTTGGTGGCCCGGTGGGTGGTGTCTGGTCGGTGCTGGATTTCACTTTCCTTTCTTTTCTTTGGTCCTTCCTCGGGTCTCCTGACGGCCTCATGACTCTGGCTGGAAGTGTTCGGTTTAGGTGAACGGTATGGTATTTTTTAATAGGTTTTAGGTGAATTAATGAATACACACTCACACGCACGCACACACACACTCGCACATACACATACAAAAAAATAAATAAATAAAGCAAAAAATAACATTTAAAAAAAAAAAAAAGAGAGAGCAATGATGATGACATGTCAAATCGGTAAAATTACCGAATGAACAATACTGAGCTCTCCGGAAAGAAAAAACAAGTGACCAGGATGGATAGAATCAGGAATGAGTACATCAGAGGGACAGCACATGTTAGAGGCTTTGCAGATAAAGTCAGAAAGGCCAGACTGAGATGGTTTGGACATGTCCAGAGGAGAGACAGTGAGTATATTGGCAGAAGGATGCTGAGTTTCCAAATGCCAGGCAGAAGGTCTAGAGGAAGACCAAAGAGGAGGTTTATGGATGTAGTTAAAGAGGACATGAAGGTAGTTGGTGTGAGAGCAGAGGATGCAGAGGACAGGGTTAGATGGAGGCAACTGATTCGCTGTGGCGACCCCTGAAGGGAAAAGCCAAAAGGAAAAGAAGAATAAGTCAAGATGTTGTCAAATGTAATAAATCCCTATTTCACTGAATTCCCTGTGTCATATCTATGGGGAAAAATGTTAATTTGTCTCTGTAAGTTGTTTATATCAAAAGTTATGCCACTTCCTATATCAGATTTAAATTTTCTGGTTGGGTTCAGTAAAAAGTTAAAAAATAAGCCTTTTAGATATTTTTTCAGCTTGTTACCTGACAGATTCTGAATATAGACACTTAAAGGATAATAAAAAAATAAAAAACATAAAAAAAAGCCGGGGGTGCGCGTTTCCATCTAGACTACAGTGGCTTTAAGATTATAATAGATCTGTAATTGTGCATCTAACTGGACTTTCATCGTCTTCGAATCACACATTTTCCCACATTATGATGTGGGATACAACAATTTTCTTATCTCTGGTCTAACAATTGGAATGGATTTCATTTCATCATAGAATAGTAGCATATCAGTGGAGTTCTGATATGCCGAAACTCATTTTTTAATGGTTATATTGTAATGTGATTTTACTTGCATCATAAGTAAGTGAAGTGCAAAATAGAGTTTTTTTTCACCCTGAAGGGTCTTCTTGAAAACATGCATTTACAGTTGTAGCAGTATTGCCAAAAAAGCACTCGCATACTGTAAAGTCAGCTGGAATATCGCTCTGTATTGGAGCTGAACTCTTGATTTCACCTCTAGACTTGCAAAACAGCACATGATCAGATGCAATGTTGCCTCAGTTTTGCAAAGTGATGAGCATTTTATAAGTCAATAAAGATGATGGCGTGTTGATAGTAATAAAGGAAGTATGGATTGGCTCGCTCTAACAGGCTTTTACAGTCCTGGCTTCTAAGACAGACACAGTAATGGCTATCTCATACTGTATATCATCTATACTAATGGACATCATGGCTCTGAGATTGAAATCCAGTCGGGGTTACTCCCTCTCACTTTTTTTTGTTGTTGCCAGATCAGTTTTTTTGGTCAGCAATGAATGGGCAAGATTACGGCTGAAATGAAAAATGTGAACGCACGCACGCACGCACGCACGCACGCACGCACACACACACACACACGCACACGCACACGCACACACAGTTTTTATGATCACATATCAGTAGTTCTAGAGTAGTGGTGTCCAAACTCGGTCCTCGAGGGCCGGAGTCCTGCAGGTTTTGGATGTATCCCTGCTCCAACGCACCTGTTTCAATAAACAGGATCGTTATCAGGATTATGCAGAGCTTGCTGATGAGCTTCAGGTGTGTTGGAGAAGTGAAACATCCAAAACCTGCAGCCCTCGAGGACCGAGTTTGGACATCACTGGTCAAGAGCAAGGCGTGGTTTAAATCTGTGCTTGGTGAGCTAGACTAGGTTTTGATATTGTCATGGATACAGGTAGCTTACCACAGTAAAAATTTTAATAATTAAATAAAAATGCCCGTTGTGGGTGTGAGCACAGCCGACTTGAATTCCTGTTAATCACAGTGGTTTCGCTCATTGTGGGAAGCATTCCCACATATGTTATTGTAATTTTTATTTTCCACACTTTTTTGCCAACAACTCCCACATAATACTTCCGATTTACACTGTTCAAATGCTTCAACCCTTGGGCGTTATTTTATTTTGAAATGGTCAAATAACGCCCAGGGGTTAAAAATTCACGCTTCCCGGGGTATATATCATCTGATTCCACATTACTTGCAGTATTGGCACAATTTAATGTTAAATATCAACTTTTCCCCATTCATTTTCAATGGGACAGACATTGAACTTTTTCTAAGTATCACTTTCCACGCCCACTTCCATACATATAACTTATCATCATTATCAGGTGTCTGATACTGCTCGGTAGCACAGTTGGTAAAGTGCATTGTCCATTAACGGGGAGGTCATAATTTATCTCTCAATTTACTTTAAAATCATTCCACATGCATTCAAATCTTAGCATTCAGCTATTAGCATTCAGCTTTCAGCATTTCCACGCAATTTCTTCAGAAATTGAACTTAGTCTACGTTTCTCATTTTTCGCCTGAAGGGGTTTATTTTTTATTTTTCCTCGTCCTCTTGTGTTTTGATTAGGGGATGCTGTTGATATTTGTCAATTGAGGGCATGTGAAGTCCTTTGAGACTTTGTGACTGTGTGATTAAGGGCTATATAAATAAACTTGAGTTGACTTGACTTGACCTTTAAAACTGTGCGCAGGATGTGCAGTCCTTGACATGCTGGGAGAAAACACTGAGGGCCAGATCCACTAAAGGTTTGTGTAGCTATTGCGCGGTGCTAACTAGTATAAATGGTAAAATTTTGCTATATTGGTTTACAGCACATGACATGACTCGGGCTGATAGGCGCAGGGGGTTGGGTAATGGGGGGCCTGGGGATATTTTGCGTTATTTTCACGTGACAGATGCATACTCTATGCCCTCATCAACCTCTGAAAATAAAAAAAAATGATTGCCCCAATCATTTGTATTTTAAGGACATTGAATGAATGAATGAATGAATGAATGAATGAACGGCGTCCTCCTCTCTGCTCACTACAGCTTAAATGAGGAAAATGCTTTTGCACCTCTTCCTCAGTTCAAGTTTGCTTTGTGATAATTTAATCTTTTTTGCAACTGTTACTAAACTCCCAAGTTTTTGGCACAAATCCATTGCCATGTGTGGTAAATCAGGTGCAAATTTGCTCCCAGCTGTCAAACTTTATGGGCGTGTTTGCCTTGGTATATCATTAGAGCAATATCCTTAGTGAATAGGACATTAACAGGGAACAAGCTGCAGGTGCAGATGTAGAGCAATTTTGGGGGCTGTAAGCGGACTAAACGCATTCTTAGTGGATTTTGTCCTATTACAGTCCATGCGGGAGGTCGGAAAAGCCTAAGGAATTGCAAGCAGAACGCCACGGATGGATGATTTGGCCAAGGAGATCACAGATCTGTAAAGTGGGCACTTTCACCCTGATTGTACGTGTCCTTGTGTGAGCTGCTCTGCCATACCATGATGCTGGTGTTCACCATGCTGTCCAACACACACATCTGTACAAAGCTTCCCACTCCAGCATGATACTGCTTTCAGAGAAAGTATACAGCAAAAAGCCCAGTGATGAATTGACTCTCATAGAGTTGATTTCAACACTTGTAAAATAGTGAAACTATTTCACACTGAGAGAGAGTACATTTTTAACTCACAAAGTAGTTACTTGATAATGCAGGAGTAGACATTTAACTCTCCTCAGATACTCATGAAAGTTGACTCGACCACGACGGGGATCCAACCTGTGCACTCTGGTACCACAGGTAGTGACTTCAATCTCTAGGCTATCTAGCCACATAGTGTTTGTAAACAAATTTAACTTGTAACTTCGGCCCGTCACGAGTGCTTGTTTTTTTTTAAATAGCGAACCCTCGAAAAAGATACACAACCATATTTTTTTCAAGGCATAAAGTACTCGCCGAAAATGTGGTACGTCAACATCGGCCCGTCACGGGCGAAAGCTTCTGCGTTTAGCGAGGGCTTTTGTTGGTTTGAATATTGGCTCTGACCTTTCTGTGTGGAGCTTGCCTGTACTCCCTGTGCCGTGTGTTTTCTGCGGATATTCTGGTTTGCTCCCAAAAACATGCATGTTAGGTTATTGAAGACTTAAATGGTGTGAGTTTGTTTGTCTGCATGTGCTCTTTAACTGACTGACGACCAGTCCAGTATCTACCCAACCTCTCACCTAATAAAATCAGCCATCCTGTCATGGTGTTGGTGTTTAATTATTGGCAGGGAAGTGTGCTGGCACTACATTCAAACGAGCCACAATGGAACCTCAATTCTCAAACAATGTATTGCTTGTAAAAGAGTCGAACCATTAGCGAGAAAAAATATGCTTCAACATTGGATTATTAATGTATGACGTCAGCGTCTCATGTAAAGCATCACCACACCTATGACTAACACATATATATATATATATATATATATATATATATATATATATATATATATATATATATACATATACAGTGAGGAAAATAAGTATTTCACCCCCTGGTGATTTTGTGAGTTTGACCCTTTACAAAGAAAGGAACGGTCTATAATTTTCATGGTAGGTTCATCTTAACAGTGAGAGACAGAATATTAAAAAAAATCCCAGGAAATCACATTATATTAATTTTAAACATTTATTTGTCTTTTATTGAGGAAAATAAGTATTTCACCCCCTACCAACCAGCAAGAATTCTGGCTCCCACAGACCGGTCATGTGACCAGGAGGCACACACATTAGTCCTCTTACTTAATTGGTATTCCTAATTAAGTTCCCGTTACCTGTATAAAAACACACCTGTTCACAGAATCAATCAATGCATCAGATTCCAACCTCTCCACAATGGGCAAGACCAAAGAGCTGTCTAAGGACGTCAGGGACAAGATTGTAGACCTGCACAAGGCTGGAATGGGCTACAAGACCATTAGCAAGCAGCTGGGTGAAAAGGAGTCAACTGTTGGTGCGATAGTTAGAAAATGGAAGACACACCAATTGACCATCAATCTCCCTCGGTCTGGTGCTCCACGCAAGATCTCACCTCGTGGAGTGAACCGGATCATGAGAAAGGTGAGGAAACAACCCAGAACTACACGGCAAGAGCTTGTTGATGATATCAAGGCAGCTGGGACCACAGTCACCAAGATGACCATTGGTAACACACTACGCCGTAATGGATTGAAATCCTGTAGTGCCCGCAAGGTCCCCCTGCTCAAGAAGGCACATGTACAGGCCCGTCTGAAGTTTGCCAATGAGCACCTGGATGATTCAGAGGAGGCTTGGGAGAAAGTGCTGTGGTCAGATGAGACTAAAATCGAGCTCTTTGGCATCAACTCCACTCGCCGTGTTTGGAGGGCGAAAAAAGCTGACTTTGACCCCAAGAACACCATCCCCACCGTCAAGCATGGTGGTGGAAACATTATGTTTTGGGGCTGTTTCTCTGCTAAGGGTACAGGACGACTTCACCGGATCGAGGGGAGGATGAATGGGGCCATGTACCGGGAAATCTTGGGTGAGAACCTCCTTCCCTCAGCCAGGATATTGAAAATGGGTCGTGGATGGGTGTTTCAGCATGACAATGACCCAAAACATACAGCAAAGGCAACAAAGGAGTGGCTCAAGAAGAAGCACATTAAGGTTATGGAGTGGCCTAGTCAGTCTCCAGACCTTAATCCTATAGAGAACTTGTGGAGGGAGCTGAAGCTTCGAGTTGCCAAGCAACAGCCTCGAAATCTTCAGGATTTGGAGAGGATCTGCAAAGAGGAGTGGGCCACAATCCCTCCTGGGATCTGCGCAAACTTGGTGACCAACTACAAGAAACGTCTGACCGCTGTGCTTGCCAACAAGGGTTTCTCCACCAAGTACTGAGTCATGTTTTGCTAGGGGGTGAAATACTTATTTTCCTCAATAAAAGACAAATAAATGTTTAAAATTAATATAATGTGATTTCCTGGGATTTTTTTTAATATTCTGTCTCTCACTGTTAAGATGAACCTACCATGAAAATTATAGACCGTTCCTTTCTTTATAAAGGGTCAAAATCACCAGGGGGTGAAATACTTATTTTCCTGTATATATATATATATATATGTTTAGCTTTTTTCTGTGGCTTTTCATGTCTCTTATTCTTAAAGAACAATAAACACTCACCAGAACTAATTCTACCCATTCCTTCATGAGTCACACCCAAATGGACTTACACAAAACGCATATGTGTTAGTATGCATGCAATGTCCATTATGTGAACATGTATATATTTTTTACTACTGTCTGTTAACACAGTGTGAAATGGGAAAATGCATACATTACACACACTGATGTATTCACTCATGTCAAAGAGTGTGTGTTGACACGCACATACATAAGTAGGCATGGTAATGAATTTGAATCCTGGGGAGGGAACAGCCATCATTCAAATACCCTTGCATTGTCCTTCATCTACATTGTGCATGCGAGTAGAGGCTTGGCAATGCACCAAACTGGCTCATTACACACACTGACAAGCAGACGTGCTAGCAAAACACACACACACACAGGCACGCGCACACAAAGCAATGTCAAATATACAAAGAACATGTGTCACCATGAATGCATTTGCGTTATTTGGGTTATTAACAAAGCATCTAACACATGCAGGTAGGATAGGTTGGATAGGACAACCAGGGATTAGGAAAAAGGTGAAGGGTCATTGTCTCCTTGTGACACCTTTGCCTTCATGTATGCGGTGGTGTTTGTCTGCGGACAAGTCATGAATGCCAAACAGCCAGAATGTGTGAGCTGAAAGAGGAGTAGAAGACTACTGATAGAATGAGAAATGATGAGTGCTGTGTGTGGTGTTTAGTCAGTGGACTTTTTCCTGCCTCTGATTATTATTTATTTAATGCTCTAGCGACGCACTGGCTACTTTTAATGTAATACAACGCACTAATGTCACCTAATCAAGGGAAGAAAGAGGAAGAGGTTTTTACATATTTGATTCAAGACGCGAGTAGGAAGGGAAGACGATGGAAGAGGGCTATGGAAACCCAAAAGAGTCGCTATTAAATAAACAAAAACAGCGTTTTGAAATAAGTACCATTTTCATAAGTAACTGACTGATGTGTAATATGACCATTAAATTGTAAAATACGTTAATATTATTGTGAAATATATCCTTACTATTCTTATAAACAAAGTATTTAATATTTTATTAGAATTAAATATTCATCATGATTGAATTATTATATTTATATAACAAGGTCATGCTTTTTAAAATAACTTATTTTCTAAGATTTTTTAAAAATTATTATTATTATTTATTTTTTAATTATTTATTTTTACAAAGTCAATTTTTATTTATTTTCATAATGCCATTTTTTCACCACAATTACATGGTCTGTCAATTAAATCACATGAAGTTGAGCTAGTTAAGTGATTGGCTGATCTTTTGCACACACATTAGCAGCAGCACTTACAGTATCAATTCAAGCGTGGAGACTTATCATTAATGCTGAGAAGTCTGCAGGCCACGTGCATCATGCATTTGAGACACAATGGCTTGTGAGAGAGAAGTCACTTTCAGAGTTACTCAGAAAGTTGCTAATCGTTTGGATAGTATCGTAAAGCCTTTATTTCAGCCTAAGAGAGGATTACATTAGCAGGGTGTTTTTGATGAGGTGGTGTCTGGAAGTTTACAGAACAGTCCAGCATCGATGCTTTGTGTGTCCCAATGATCCATTAGGAGCTATGTTGACTGGGGCACATCTGTGCATATGAATTTAAGGGCCATGGCTAAAGAGTGAGAGTGACTAATCAGATTTTGTTGTTAATGGATTGGTTTGAGTTTCTAGGTAGACTGCTTCTTTGCTAATTATTAAAAGCAGCAGTATTTCCTTTGCTACGCATATTTGTCACAAAGAGACTTCAAATAGTTTTTGAGTGCTTGCTGTAGTTGTACATGAGAGATCATCAGAATGGTTGAGAACTCTGCAGGCTCAGACATCCTGTGCAATTGTGAGAAAAGGCAATTCAAATGATGATGGTGTGGTAGACTAAAATCACAACTGTGTTGTATTGAGTTAAGTTTTGTTGTTGTTTTTTTAATAATAAATAATAATGATGAATTATATTTAAAGGTGCCTTTCTTAGCACGCAAAGACACTGTACAGCTAGTTAAGAGAGGGGAAAAAATGGGGTGAGGTAGAAGAGCAGAATGACATTTAAGTTGTGTATGCAGTTTTAAGCAGCTGTGTTTTGAGTTGTGATTTAAATTGCGTAAAATAGAAAAAAAAATTCTGAGTTGAGGTGGTAGTGAGTTCCAGAGGCGGGGAGCACAGCGGCTGAATGTTCTGCTCTCCATGGTGGTAAGACGAGCGGCGGGGAGAGACAGGTGAATGGAGGAAGATGATCTGAGAGTGCGGGAGAGTGGGTACTTGCAGAAGATCAGAAAGATATGCGGTGTGTGTGTGTGGGGGGGGGGGGGGGTGTGCCTAGGTTGCGGATGGCCTTGAATGCGAACAGGAGGATTTTGAATTGGATGCGAGTCTGAACTGGAAGCCAGCTGGTGGAGGATGGAGGTGATGTGTTGGGTGGAGGGAGTTCGGGTTATGATGCGGGCAGCTGAATTCTGGGCCAACTGAAGTTTATGAAGGTATTTATGAGGACGGGAGGTGACAAGACTGTGGACCAGGATGGCGGCAGTGTGGAGGGTAAGAGTGGCGAAGAAAATTTATGTTACATAGGTGGAAGTATGCGGACCGGGTGATGTTATTGATGTGGGATTGAAAAATGCGTGCTGTCCAGGATGACGCTCAGACTTTTTACCTGGGGGGAAGGTGGGAATAGAGGCGTTGTCAATAGTGATTGAAAAACTGGCTGTTTTTGAGAGGGTGGTTTTAATGCCAATGAAGAGAAATTCAAAACTGTTGATAGCAAAAGTGCTAAAATTAGCTAAAGTATTTCGCACGGCCACCAGGATGCAAGTGAAAAAGTGGAAGCGCTCGAGGGGCTCTCATCAAAGAAAAAAAGGAAGGCGCTGCAGGAGAAAGAGTGGCTCACCTGTAGTGCAGTACTCAGCAGCGCTCTCTTTTTTTTCTAAAAGCGACCCTCTCCTTTTCCGGAATGCACAATGAAGCTGCCGGTAGTCAAGAGGAGCAAGGCGGACACTCACTCCCGTGCTTGGTGTTTAATTCAAGCAGACGCTTGCAGCGTGGTTGTTTTTTGTTTTGCTTGCGTCACCAAATTTTTGCAATTTTCGGCCGAAAATTTTTGGTGGCCGTATATTTTTGGTGGCCGTATATTCAGTGCATCACTATCAAATACCAGCCGTTTTACTAGATTTTGAGTGATCTTGCAAGACCCATAGAATATTTTGTTCTATTACTATATAAACATGGACCATACCAAAGGATTAGACTCTCTTCTTTCATCAGAAAAAATAAGTGTATTTCTAACTTTTTCCGTTCTTTAGTTATCAGTGTTAGAATATAGCCAAGTTTTGACGAAAATTTCATTTCCTGAGAAAAAAAAAGAATAAAATTAGCTTTTTGTAAAACAAACATTTCAAGCACAACTTGGATTTGAACACTACTATTTTTTTCTTTTGTGGCAGCTCAAACATCTAAATAATGTTTTCGTACAATAAAACAATGTTCCAAAAAGTGCTTTCAATAACAAAATAACAGTTTATTGCACATTAAAATAAACAATTGACGAGTCTAACTGCAGCTCTGCCGCAGCATCCAGTCGACCAGGGGTTGAGGTGACCGGCAAAAAGCAAAGCCAAAAAGCAATCCTGCAAGGTTAACTGTTTTGTTTTGCCAATCACTTATTTTCTACTTCCTCTCTGCTGCTCTACAACACGCTAGTGGTGACAGACGACACTCCCAGTCCCAATCTTCACTTCCAGCTTCTCTTCTTCTACAACAAGATCCTTGCGCGATACTGGCTGATCTTATACGGGCTGCCACCTGCTGGCCGTTTCTTTTAAATAACATTGCAGTCAAGCCTAATTCTTCAGTCAGAAGCTGCGCCAGACCCTCCTGTACACTCTTGAATAAAAAAAAGCTTATGATGTATTGATACGTCATATGTATTGAGAGAGTTAAAAGCGTCAACAGAATTGAGCAAACATGAAGACAGCGGCAGGTCATTCCAAAGCTTCGGAGCAACAGCCTGGAATGAACGATCACCACGGGTCTTAAATTGAGTACGTGGGACCATAAGCAGGTTTTGATCCAACAATCTCAAACTCCTAGGGGGTATTTGAGGGCACAAGTCTCTGCAACAAGAGCGACCATATTGGTCGTTTTACCATGTACCAAAATACGACCAAGTGTTACATATTGTAGTTTAGCGACCTCTATCAGCCATGTTAAATAGCAAGAAAATACAAAACTGAGACTCTAAGGTTCGTCTGGTCGGAAGACTAACATCTATCTTACTGAGCTAACAGTCCAGTAATGATCTTGGTGTTCATTTTTAGTGTTGACATGAATGTCACAGACTAATGGTTAGGGTTAGGATGAGTCTTTCAGCAAGATTGTACAGTACACGTTACGTCTTTACATGGAACACTAAAGGTTGAGATTAGGAAAAGGCACAGTGAGTTTGTAGACCGTTAGAAAACATGTAGTCAACACTAACAAAACATAGTCAACACTAAAACAATCACTGGACGTCTTTAAATGTGACACTAATGGGTGAGATTGTAGACCGAAAACATGTAGTCAACACTAATAAAACATGTAGTCAACACTAAAACAATCACTGGACAAATAGCTCAGTCAGATAACCATTCGTCTTCTAACCAGACGGACCAGGTTTGAGTCTCAGATTTTTTTATTTATTTTTTATTTTTTCTTCTTTTTTTTGAGAGAGCTCAGTATTCTCTCTCTCTTTTTATTTTTTATTTTGTATGTGCTTGTGTATGTGTGTGTGCGTGCGTGTGAGTGTGTACTCATTAATTCACCTAAAACCTATTAAAAATCCAATACCGTTCACCTAAATACTTCAGAATCCAGCTAGAGTCGTGAGGTTGTCAGGAGACCCGAGGAAGGATCAAAGAAAAGAAAGGAAAGAGAAATCCAGCACCGACCAGACATCACCTACTACCCGCCGGGTTACCAACCAGAGTCTTTCACCAACCCCAGAAACATCTAAATTCCAACAAATTAGGGAGACCTCAAGAGACCAAAGGAGAGACTGGGGAAAGCAAGGAAGGATAGATGAAGCAGAGTCAGATCCACAGACAGTGACATAGTCTCAGTTTTGGATTTTTGCGCAATTTAACATGGCCGATAGAGGTCGCTAAACTAAAATATGTAGCATTTGGTCGTAATTTGTCACCTTTTCAAAATTACCTATGTGGTCGTGTTGATTGGAGGACTGTCTCAATCTCTGATATATGATGGTGCTTGACCATGCAATGATCTAAAAGTCAGTACAAAATTTTAAAATGTATTCGAAAAGAAACTGGGAGCCGATGACCAGCTTTAAGAATGGGAATAATATAAACCCATCTGTTGGCACCAGTCAGTAATCTCGCTGCAGAATTTTGGACTTGTTGCACGGAACAACTTTTTTTGTTTAAACATGAAAATATACCATTACAGTAATCTAAACAAGATGACACAAAGGCATGTATAATCAACTCAAATTGTTCGGAGTTTAGAAATGTTTCGCAAATGGTAAAAACGATTTCTTGTCAACTGTTTGGAGTGGTGCTCTAGAGACATTGTCTTGTCCAAGAAAACACCAAGCTTGCTAAGACTTGCTTTAACGGTCAAACTCAAATCACCCAAATGCTGCTGTATCCCTTGAAAAAGGTGTTGTATTTGTAAAACATACAATAAATGTATTAAATTAATGTAACATGCTCTGATATTGTTCCCAAATCACTCTTAAGGTAAGACTCGTTAACGGTTTTTGGGCTTAGTTGGACGTTCTTAGAGAGAATTCTACAAAACTGCATTAATTCGGCCACTGGGCAAGAGTCACATAATGTAAATTATATGAGTGCAACAGTGCACACTTCAGTTTTAATTTGACCTCATATATAGAAGCAACTACTGAAGTAATCGAATTACTCAATTGTACACTCAAGTAAATACTCAGTCATTAATGAAGTACCAGGCAACAATGTCACTGTCATGACCTATTTCATTTAATTTGCTTTAACATGGCATTTGTAAAGATCATTTTAGTTTCCTTTTTGGGTGATTTTTCCTGTATTTTCAGTCTACTCTTATGTCTTTGTCTCCACCTGTTCTGTCATCTTTGCTCCTCTTGTGTCAATGACCTTTCTCCCAAGTTTGTATTCCCCCACCCCCCTCTTGTTTTCGTGTCCTGCTGTCTGTTGTGATGAGTTTGTCTTTGTTGGCTTTTTATTTCAGTTTTTTTCCCTCCTTATTATACAGTATATAGCGGTTTTGCTTAATGTTAGTCCACACTTTTGGCTTTTTAAGTTTCGACTGAAATCCTGCTTGCTTCCTGGTGCTTGGCTCCACATTTTGCCTACACACCACAGAAATGAACCGCCAAACATGACAGAACAGTCAGAGAAACCCAAACCCAGCGGGAAACACACGTTGGCGGACTGCATGCTGTCACTCTGCTAGATATCGCCATCCGCCTGCCAACCAAGCCAACCTTCAGCCAGTAAGCTCTCTCGTTTCCTCTCTGTCCTTCACATCTACTGTTTCTCCTTCAGTCTTCCTATTGTTTCTTGTGATAGGTTTTTGTTGTGCCCTACCTTTTTATTTTTTTTTAATCTGTTTCAAAGTATATGATTTTCTGATTTTAACTTCTTTGGTTGTACCTGTGTTGCGTATCTATTCCTAGTCAGTTTTTAATCAACTTTGTCATATCCGTGTGTGAGCCTTCTCCTGTATATCCCCTCTTATCTTTGCTCGGGTAAACGTTTGTCTATTTATATATTGTGTGGTGGCCAACTGAGGCACGTAGGTCATTGTCATTTTGTTAACCCTGTTCCATCGCCACATCATTCCACACGTTTTCCTCCCTTGATCCACGCCAGTCTGTCGTCACATTGTTCTGCACTGGTTTGCGTGACTGCCATTTCATGTCAGTGTCCAAGTCATGTAATTCTGCACCGCTCCCCCAATTCTTCTTTTATCCATCACTTCATCTATCATCACTGTCCTTCTTTATTCTCAATTGTCTTCACCCACCACCCCCCTTGTCCTTCAATCTATTTTGTGGCATGCTAATCAGGATAGTGCAACCCCCGTTCTAGCTCCACAGCAACTAAAGGCCCCAGTTGCAGCTACACTGTAGGTGAAGTCTGCAGTACTCTCTCAGCAGCTATTCAAGGACGACAGCAACTTGAGCCCGCTGTTCCAGCTCCGTGGCAGTTCAAAGACCCCATTTTGGCTGCATAGCAACTCAAGGCCTTTGTTTTGGACTCATAGCCCTTGTTCTGACTTTACAGCAGCTTGAGACGCCTGTTCTGGCTTTACGACAGTTGGAGGCCGCCGTTCTGGCTCACCGGCAGTTCAAAGTCCCTATATCGGCTCCCAGCAGGTACCTGCTGCTGGTCCCAGTATTTGTACTGGTCTTTTGGCTATGAGGACACTTAAAAGTCCTAAATCTAGATACTGTCTTCTTGGTTGGGTTAAATGCCAGATGGAGATAGTGCCTTCGTCCTCCACTTCTTTTTTGGAGGCACATAAATTAAGCTGAAGTCTTGCACAGTGCATGAGCCGTTTTGGCGTGATGGCCATCAAGGACCACATGAGTAGCCCGCGGGCATTTAAAAAAAATAACTCACAGGTGATTGGACATTGTGATTTTGTAGGAATGTTGTACAAGCGAGCGTTTGAAAATATAAGCACTGGCAGAGATTTACAGAAGTACAGTGATGCATATGTGAGTCTTCACATACATCAAATTATTATTATTAAAATAAAATAATAACTTTGAGAAATTTGAGCAAATATGTTATTTCAGAATGGTATATTAAACTACTAGCCCTTTGTATTAGTCAGTACCCAAGAAGCAGCTCCCATTTTCCCCAAAATATGTTAACATCTTTGAGTTTGAGCATCCAGGTGGCACTACTGATATATTTTTGATATGAAAGAAAAATATATCTCTTAGGGGCAGTAACAAATAAAAAAAGAAAGAAACCACCCATCACTAATACAAGATCGAGGAAAAATATATTGTGTTATGAAATATGATGCAACGATAACACTTTCATTTCAGTGTCTTTCTTGCACTTAAAGTGCCCTATTTTTGTTCTCCCCCATTAAAGCTCACAAGCTAATCATTCATCCATCTATTCTCTTCCACTTATCCAGTGTTGGGTGACTCGAGTCACGGCATCCAGGGAAACCTAGATTTCCTTTTCCCTGTGTGCAGTCAGGTGGTCTGCCCTAAACTCCAAAGCAGCCTCCACACAACTCACAGAAGGACAGGGTTGAACGTCTTCTCCAAGTTCACAAGACACTCCCATGAACCCTCAAGGACCCCATTGAGGATGTAGGGCTGGTCCACGGTTCCACAGCCAGGACAGCAGAAATCACACTGCTCCAGCTGGAATGGATGAATGACATTTCAATTAATTTCAATAGGGGAAATTTTGATAAACAGGTAAATTGATAGGGGCTTGTTTACAGAGGAAAATACAAACTTGTCAATTAAAGGTAGCACTCTAATTATTCATTGGTGGCACAATTTAACCACTGTTGCTAACACATGTAATAAATTGGCAAACATTTTATTACTGAAATATTGATCAGTATATGTCAAATACATGTGTGAAGAAAAGGCATGAACAGAAACACTGAGGTTGACCACGACGATAATTGGGTCCTCCTCGCCTTCTGCGGGGCGAAATAAGAAATAACGGAGTCTTGATGAACTTTTTAGCCCATTATAAAAGCACTGGACCCTTAGTCCCTTGTTTTTTTCTTACGCCACTTCACCTTCCTTCAAGTGATTTATGCTGGCAGGCTGAGGAGACTGTACTGACCTTTCCACTCATAATCCCTGTTGACAAAGCCTGTGAATACAATACACACACACGCACGCACGCACGCACGCACACACACACACACACACACACACACACACACACAGCGTTCCAAATCTAGCCACTCACCTCGGTTAGGCCACTGCTCATGTTGTTAGTAAAGCTCAGAAGGGCAATTGCGGGGTGGCAGAATATTTGGTGCATTAATATATATATATATATATATATATAGTATGTGTTTACTTGTTTAAAACTGTTGATAGCAATAGTGCTAACATTATTTAAAAATTTAGCACGGCCACCAGTATGCAAGTGAAAAAGTAAAAGCGCTTGAGGGGCTCTCATAGAAAGAAGAAAAGGAAGGCGCTGCAGGAGAAAGAGTGGCTCACCTGTAGTGCAGTACTTTTTGTTGTTGTTTTTGCTTGCGCCACCACAACATCCTCTTTCGGCCATATTCTTTCGCCTTGAATTTTATTTCGGCCGAATGCCGAAAATACCTATTTTTGCCATTTTCGGACAAAATTTTTCGGTGGCCGAATATTTGGTGCATTAATATTATATATATATTTTCTTAAGAAAATGGGACTCTCAGACTCCGGCATTTGTCTCCAATGTTTACAAAACACTACAGACACTTATGTTCATGCTTTATGGTTATGTACTCCGGCTATGTATTTCTGGACTAAAGTCTTAGAAAAACTTTCCGCTATTTTGGACTGTAGGATACCTTTAACTCCAAACTTGTGTTTGCTAGGTGACATAGCAACAACTGACTTACCACATAAACAATTTCAATCTACACTTGTAGCCCTTATTATCGCTAAAAAAACAATTCTTGTTAACTGGAAAAATAAACAAACTCTGAATATCGACCAATGGTCTAACCTCCTCATAAATCACATTTTAATGGAAAAAATATCTGCCTCAAATAAAAACCAAATATCAAAATTTATAGAAACATGGTCTACGTATATAGAATTTTTTAACCTAATTCTGGTTACTTAATTCTGTCTGTTAGCGAGAGCCACTACATCGTGATAACTTACATTGATGTTTCTGCATTTGGCAATTTATTATTATATTATATTATTAGTATGGGATTTTTTTTTAATGGGCTTTAGGTGAACTGATGAATACACACACGCACACGCACGCACGCACATGCACATGCTCACCCACATACAAAAAAATTTATATATATATATATATATATATATATGTGTATATGTATATATATTTAAAAAAAAAAAGAAAGAAAATTTTTTTTTTTTTTAATTTATTTTTTTTAAAAAGGAGAGCAATGATGATGTCAAATCGAATGAACAATACTGAGCTCTCCTGAAAAATAAAATAAAAATAAATAAATATATTATATATATATATATATATATATATATATATATATATATATATATATATATATATATATATATATATATATATATATATATATATATATTGCCACTCTTTCTCCTGCATCGCCTTCTTTTTTTTCTTTGATGAGAGCCCCTCAAGCACTTTTACTTTTTCACTTGCATACTGGTGGCCGTGCTAAATTTTTAAATAATGTTAGCACTATTGCTATCAACAGTTTTAAACGAGTAAACACATACCACTATCTCCAGGGTGAATACAGATCTGTACAGGACATCGTGTGTGACTTTGCAGTCCGTTCCCAAAGCCAATTGGCTGGTGCGAAGAAATGTATTTGTTTTTAAACGTTGGGGAATATGTGAATGTGCCAATTTTAAGTGTGCCACACCGTATCCCGCTCTAAAGAGCCTACAAATGCGTCATCCGCACCGCACGTATCCGTGCCCACCGGTGCGAAGTACTGTACATTGACTATAAAGTGCAATTGCACCGCCAGAAAATGCTCAGTTGCTCACCCCGCGTTTGGTGTTTAATGTACCATTCGCCAACATGTCTCTGATGTCTGTGGTGTGGACGCATTTAAATTTATATTGTGCTGTGTTAAAATGCTAATGCTAAATAGGCCTACATATTTTAAAATAATATTATAATTTTACCCCTCCGTGAGTCATCACCTTATCGTGGTGGAGGGGTTTGCGTGTCCCAATGAGCCTAGGAGCTATGTTGTCCGGGGCTTCATGCCCCTGGTAGGGCCACCCATGGCAAACAGGTCCTAGGTGAGGGACCAGACAAAGCATGGCTCAAATGACCCCAATGATGAACAAAAACTTTGGATCTTCGTTTCCCTTGCCCGGACGCGGGTCACCGGGGCCCCCCTCTGGAGCTAGGCATGGAGGTGGGGCTCGAAGGCGAGCATCTGGTGGCCGGGCCTATACCCATGGGGCCCGGCAGGCACAGCCCGAAAAGGCAACGAGGGTCCCCCTTCCCATGGGAAGGGGCCAAAGGGGTGCGCAGTGAGTTGGGTGGCAGCCAAAGGCGGGGTCCTTGGCGGTCCGACCCCCGGCTACTGAAGCTAGCTCTGGGGACATGGAATGCCACCTCTCTGACAGGGAAGGAGCCCAAGCTAGTGTGCGAGGCTGAGAAGTTCCGACTAGATATAGTCGGACTCGCCTTCACACATGGCTTGGGTTCTGGTACCAATCCTCTCGAGAGGGGCTGGACCCTCTTCCACTCTGGAGTTGCCCACGGTGAGAGGCGCAGAGCAGGTGTGGGCATACTCATTGCCCCCCGGCTAGGCGGCTGTACGCTGGGGTTTACCCCAGTGAATGAGAGGATAGGGGACGGGTCCTGACTGTTGTTTGTGCTTATGCACCGAACAGCAGCTCAGAGTACCCACCCTTTCTGGAGTCTTGGAGGGTGTGCTGAGGAGCGCTCCCCCTGGGGACTCCCTCGTTCTGCTGGGGGACTTCAATGCTCACGTGGGTAATGACAGTGAGACCTGGAGGGGCGTGATTGGGAGGAACGGCCCCCCCGATCAAAACCTGAGCGGTGTTTTGTTATTGGACTTCTGTGCTCGCCACGAACTGACCAGAACGAACACCATGTTCAAGCACAAGGCTGTCCATATGTGCACTTGGCACCAGGACACCCTGGGCCGCAGTTCGATGATCGACTTTGTAGTCGTCATCGGATTTGCGGCCGTATGTGTTGGACACTCGGGTTAAGAGAGGGGCGGAGCTGTCAACTGATCACCACCTTGTAGTGTGTTGGCTCCGATGGCGGGGTAAGATGCTGGTCCGACCAGGCAGACCCAAACGTATTGTGAGGGTCTGCTGGGAACGTCTGGCAGAATCCCCTGTCAGAAAGAGTTTCAACACCCACCTCCGGCAGAACTTCTCCCTTGTCCCGGGGAAGGCGGGGGACATTGAGTCCGAGTGGACCATGTTCCGCGCTTCCATTGTTGAGGCGGCGATCAGAGCTGTGGCCGTAAGGTGGTTGGTGTCTGTCGTCGCGGCAATCCTCGAATGCCGTCAAGCTGAAGAAGGAATCCTATTGGGCCTTTTTGGCCTGTGGGACTCCGGAGGCTGCTGACAGGTACTGGCTGGCCAAGCGAAATGCGGCTTCGGCGGTCGCTGAGGCAAAAACTCATACATGGGAGGAGTTCGGTGAGGTCATGGAAAACGACTTCCGGACGGCTTCCAGGAAATTCTGGTCCACCATCCGGCGTCTCAGGAGAGGAAAGCAGTGCGCCATTAACACTGTGTATAGTGGAGATGGGGTGCTGTTGACCTTGACTCGGGACGTCGTGAATTGGTGGGGAGAATACTTCGAAGACCTCCTCAATTCCACCGACACGCCTTCCTTTGAGGAAGTGAAGGAATTATTAGATTACTATATTAGTAATACTATATTAGTAATATTATTATACGACCTCAGGCACCAAACTCAGATGATTCCAGAACTTTGAGTCAACAACTGGAGTCAATATCCATTCCTGTCCAGCAGATGGCAGCAGCCGTGCAGGTCAGAGTTCAAAGCGGGCACTGGGCTTTGTGCACTGGAGTTCTCAGGAAAAGTTCATCATGGCAGAATCGATGATAATCCTGTCTGCTCAAAAAGTTGCTGGACATTATGCTCAAACAATGCATAAGAGTCATTGAACAGTCACAGGACGAGCGGATTTACAGTGTACCATCCTTTTCGCAGTCCGTGTGGTCACTTCCCCCCCGAAAGTGACCATTGTTCAGTTCGCCGTCCACTCTGAACATCAAGCAGAGCAGGAGAATGCTGTCCATTCCATTTCCAGCACTTTTTGGGTTGAGTCACCGAAGTGAAACACCTTTCAGTCAAAGATTGAACCTGCTCGAAACTTGTTGTCATTCAATTTCCAAGAAAAAATAAAATAAAAAAGTTCCCCCAAAATATTTTGTTTTTCAAACTATTTTTAATTTATTAATTTATTTATTTTGTGGTTTTAATTAAATTTGATCACTACACTATAGCAACTAGTAGTACTATATTTACGCATATGTCTACCATAGACATCTTCATTACGTGTTACCTCAAATTTAAGCTTAAAATGTGACAGCTGTCAGTCACCCTGGCCACATGGTGGGAAGTCCTCTCCAGACTTCTAGAATGGGACTCAGATAAGGACAAAGGTTAAATCATTTTCACACCTACGAATAAGTTATCAGAGATGCAGGGGAAATATAAAAATCAAAAATGAAAAGTCTATTTCAATTAAAATTTGGTTTTATTACTTATTCAACTATATTAAAATTTGGTTTTATTACTCATTCAACTATAAAACACACAGATCTGATTTTAAAAATAATATGATAGTGGCCTGTAGTTATCATCTAGACCTCTATATCTTTCCTTTTAACAGGAACAATTTGATCTAACCGATTAGCATCGAAAGACCCCTGCTATTCACACACACACACACACACACACACGCAGACACACGCACACACACACACACACACACACACACACACACACACACACACACACAAGATGACAACAAGGTGTCACTTGACACAACAGACTACAAGTCTCCCAAATTGAACTACAACTCCCAAAATGGAGACGATGGGAGAGAGGAAAAAAAAAAACTTATCACACCCCCCTCCCCACAGGAGACAAAGAGGAGAGGGGGGGGGGGGATGGCGAAGAAAAACTTATCATACACACTCCCCTGTCCTTTTTATTTAGTTTAATTTAATTTTAACAGACAACAGTACAAATCACCACCTTCTTAAAACAGCAGCTCACGGCCCCCATCCTCACAGACCTTTAGTCCCTAATCAAGCGTGGGGGGAAGGGCTTTAAAAATTGTCACAGACAATCTTTTTCACCCTTTTTTGAGGACAAATAAACTGGAGAGAGAGGATTTTTTTTTCCACCTCTTTTCCATTGAAACCTACTCTTTTCCACTTCCTACAAAACGCCATTCATATACATCCTATCTTATCTCGCTCATTTTTGGAGACACAAAATACCTGCCTTCCAACAAACTTAGTCCTCCTTTCACTTAACTTCAGTTCCTCTCCATTGTCATAAAGGCATTGAGGAGAAAAAACACAAAAACAACAAAAAATCAAATCCCCCCTTTAAACTCACAATTCACACATGCTTCACACATATCTCACAGTCTCAACTCACCAAACTAGGCCCAGCATACACTCACACACAACACAAACTCCTCAAATTAATTCAGTGGCGTCTCACTTGTTGAACCAATTCAAGAGGCCATAATTCTCACCGCAACGTTGCTCATTTCTCCTCCAAAAAATAAAATAACCACAGACGAACACAAACATCTCCGAAGTGCACAGACTCACTGTAAAATACACCGTTACTTCATCGAATAATAACATCACCACGTACGTATAGCTCAAATGTCGACTTATTCGCGCACAATCCATCGCAACGTTACGGCCACGACACAGACACGTCGCGCACATTGTAAGACAAACAACGAAAAAACGCGTGGCCACAACACACCATGGAGCTTAACAAACAAACGCGTACACTCAACCATTCATTTCTAAACCAAGAGCTCTTGCTTGGTTCAATTTTTCCCCGCGGGTCATCTCTCACAGCCAACACTTCATCCAATTTATGTTCCAATTTCTTAACAGATGCGGCTGCCCGCAGCAAACTCATCCTCAGCCTTAAAAACAGATTCGCGCGGTAGCGTCTTACCAAAAACTCATCTCCTGCGCATGGCAACTCGTACGCTGGCAGAGCCGCTAGCTTAGCATCGGCCTCCTTGTTCTCAAAATCACTTAACACCACCATCCGCGCAACTTTCACAGAGCTACCCAACGCTAACATTCTAGCACAAACCAACATTTGGTCCACAACCTTAAATTGTCGTCTAACTTTTCTTCCATTCGAACAAAATATAGATGTGTTTTTCACGGAGGTAATCAGCGTCTGCCGCTGTTTACACAATCAAGTTCCACGAACACACCACATTTCTCAACGGTGAGAACCAACCACTATCACAATTAGTGCGCATTCATTCATTTAAAAGAGTTTCCAACTTACTTCGACGCCGTGGTGGAAATGCGTCCAGCATCATGAACGTTACAGCCTTCACTGTTCGCTTAGCGACCAATTCTGACTCTCGACCGGAAGCGTATGCAAATCGAACCATCCTTAGTTACGGTCAGAATTTTTTGTCCATAATATGTAGTAATTAGTCGTTTTTAATATTTGTAAAGTCAGTGACGTCTCACTTATGATACTACAATATAACAGATCAAAACTATTCTCATTAATCCCCCCCAAAAAATTATTATTATTTTTTTTTTCTCAGAAAAATAAAAACAAGATGAAAATAAAACAGATATTGAATACCGTTTGCGCGACTTAATAAATAAAAATTCAGGATCTTCACGGGCGGCTTATCACACAGCACTCATACCGTAGAAATATACGGGCGGCTAATTTTCACAGCACTCACCCATAGAAATATACGGGCGGCTAATTTTCACAGCACTCACCCGTGTGATCAATACGGGCGGCTAATTCCACAACACTCAACAGCACTCGCTCCATGTGATCAACACGAGCGGCTAATACCACACCACAATAAAAAAACAGCCTATTCCTCCGTGGAAACTCAATCTATTATGCCGTTTCAAACGGCGGAGCGTTCCTACTTGACATCACTTCCGTAAACAACGGGGCATCACTTCCTATGCATAGTTCAATGTCGTAGTAATTTTCAAAATCGAGGACTTTCGCGTCCCTCCTTAACAAATACGACTTTAACCCCCCTTAACTTGTTCACAGATCCCAAATACAATTTAGCACAGACGAAATGCGACTGTATTGATCCTAAACAACCAGAATTTCTCTACGTGGATAAAATGTCCACTCACCTTGTTAATATTTTTGCGCTTTAGAAATCCGGTGTTCAGGACCAATCACATCTGTTGCAAAAACGTCTCAATTTGTCTCCGTCGGCATCAGGGTCACCATTTTGAAGGAATTATTAGATTACTATATTACGTGTAATCTTTGCGTGTTCCAAATAATTGCATTGAGATCTGATGAAGAAGTTTTCTTTGCAAAACATTTATTTAGAAGCTTCTAAAGACACAGTCAGGACACCCACATCTCCATGCAATGTGGAGCCCCAAGTGTGTAACAGTCTACAGAACATCAACTCATTTATAAACAAAAGATAAAAGGTTCCTCTTCCCGCCTCTTGATTGAACAAAGGACAGACATGTCGACTCCTAACTGAACAAAGGTGTAATGTTGTTAGTAAGCAGACATTTACATACAGACATGTCGACTCCAGGTTGAACAAAGGTGTAATGTTGAACAAAGGACATCTACATACAGTTCCCCTTCTTGCTTGGCGGAACAGATGCAATCAGGATCTGACCCCAGACCTTCAGTCCCTAATGACAAAAGACTCTGATAACATCATGCACATTCCTATCTTCAATAGCTTTGAGGGTACGAAGATCAAATAAAGTTCACAAAATCACCATCCCACTGTATTCTTTTAAACACTCATGATTCTATCACATCTATATGCCTATAAGTAAATTCAAAAACAGCAAAACTATAAATTGAAAATGTTAAATGTCTTCAGAAGCAGGGTCTGGGGACTCTGAGGTGGGCTCCCCTATCTCTGGGGTCGAAGTCACTGAGGTGGTTGGAAAGCTTCTCGGTGGCAGGGCCTCGGGGGTGGATGAGATCCGCCCGGAGTTCCTAAAGGCTCTGGATGTTGTGGGGCTGTCGTGGTTGACACGTCTCTACAGCATCAAGTGGACATCATGGACAGTGCCTCTGGATTGGCAGACCGGGGGGGTGGTTCCCGTTTTTAAAAAGGGGGACAGGAGGGTGTGTTCCAACTTTAACTCTTTGACTGCCAAAAACGTTATATAACGTTTAGTAAAATCCTATGGAGGAGTGCCAAAGACGTTAAAAGACGTTTTTTTTTTTTTCCTTTCAAAACAGAGGTGAAACTAACCATTTTCTATTGTTGATTACTGAAAAACGGAATAAGGTAGAAACAAACTTTTTTTTCTGATGAAAGATGAGAGTCCAGTCTTTCATTTGGTAGTATGTGTGTTTCCATAGTCCAAACACATAATTTTCTGTGGACCTTGAAAGATCAGTCAAAAATGCTTACATCGGCTGGCACCCACAGCATCCCTTTTCTGAAAACGTCTGGCAGTCAAAGAGTTAGAGGGATCACACTCCTCAGCCTCCCAGGTAAGGTCTATTCAGGGGTGCTGGAGAGGAGGGTCCGTCGGGAAGTCGAATCTCAGATTCAGGAGGAGCAGTGTGGTTTCCCTCCAGGCCGTGGAACAGTGGACCAGCTCTACACCCTCAGCAGGGTCCTCGAGGGTGCGTGGGAGTTCGCCCAACCAGTCCACATGTGATTTGTGGACTTGTAGAAGGCGTTTGACTGTGTCCCTCGGGGAGTCCTGTGGGGGTGCTTCGGGAGTATGGGGTACCGAGCCCCCTGATACGGGCTATTCGGTCCCTGTACGACCGATGTCCGAGTTTGGTCCGAATTGCCGGCAGTAAGTCAAATTCGTTTCCTGTGAGGGTTGGACTCCGCCAAGGTTGCCCTTTGTCACCGATTCTGTTTATAACTTTTATGGACAGAATTTCTAGGTGTAGCCGAAGTGTTGAGGGGGTCCGGTTTGGTGGCCTCAACATTGCTTCTCTGCTTTTTGCAGATGATGTGGTGCTGTTGGCTTCTTCAAGCCGTGAACTCCAGCTCTCGCTGGAGCGGTTCGCAGCCGAGTGTGAAGCGGTTGGGATGAGGATCAGCACCTCCAAATCCGAGACCATGGTCCTCAGTCGGAAAAGGGTGGAGTGCCCTCTCCGGGTCGGGGATGAGACCCTGCCCCAAGTGGAGGAGTTCAAGTATCTTGGGGTCTTGTTCCCGAGTGAGGGTAGGTTAGAGTGGGAGATCGACAGGCGGATCAGTGCAGCGGCTGCAGTGATGCGGACGCTGTATTGAAACTCTTTCTGACAGGGGATTCCGCTAGACGTGTCCCAAGAGCTAGCTTCTGTAGCCGGGGATCGGACCGCCAAAGTTCCCGCCTGTGGCCCAGCTCGCTACGCACCCGACCCCTTTGGCCCCTCCTACAGGTGGCGAGCCTAAAGGAAGGGGAACCCACGTTGCCTTTTCGGGCTATGCCCGGCCGGCCCCCATGGTTGAAGGGCCGGCCACCAGACGCTCGCCTTCGAGTCCCGCCTCCAAGCCTGGCTCCAGAGGGGGGACCCGGTGACACGCGTCCGGGCAAGGGAAACTAAGATCCAATATTTTTACTCATCATAAGGGGTCTGTTATTGGACTTCTGTATTCTATTCTATTCTATTCTATTCTATTCTAAGTATTTAGTCAGCCACAAATTGTGCAAGGCTTTAATATACATCAACTATGAGAGACAAGTTGAGAAAATAATTTCACATCACATTGTTTGATTTTGAAGGAATATATTTGCAAATCATGGTGGAAAATAAGTATTTGGCCTATTCCTCCATGCAGATCTCGTCGAGAGGAGTGATGTATTGGGGCTATCGCTGGGCTACATGGACTTTCAACTCCCTTCAAATATTTTCCATCGGGTTGAGGAGATCTAGAGACTTGCTAGACCACCCAAGGACCTTGAAATGCTTCTCACGAAGCCACTCCTTTGTCACTGCAGTGTGATCATTGTCATGCTGAAAGGCCCAGTCACGTTTTATCTTCACTGCCCTTGGCCTTGCTGATGGAATGAGGTTTTCACTCAAAATCTGATGATACACGGCCCCATTCATTCTTTCCTTCACCTGGAGCAATCATGCTGGTCCCTTTGCAGAAAAACAGCTCCAAAGCATAATGTTTCTACCCCAATGCTTAACAGTAGATGTGGTGTTGCAACTAATCATTCTTTTTCCCCAAACACGAGTGGAGTTTTTACCAACAAGTTCTATTTTGGTTTCATCTGATCATATGACATAATCCCAATCCTCTTCTGGATCATCCAAACACGTTCTAGCAAACTTCAGACGGGCCTGGACACTACTGCATGGGGACACGTCTGGCACTGCAGGATTTGAATCCCTGGGGGCATAGTGTGCAAGTGATAAACTGTTTTTGTCTTATCTGCTATATTTTACCGTCCTTTTGGAATTTCATGGTAGAAAATAAGTAATTGGTGACCTACAAACAAGCAAGATGTCTCCCTCTCAGCCCTGTAACTTCTTCTGTAAGAGGCTCCTCTGTTCCTTAACTCCTTACCTGTATCAATGACAACTTTTTGATTTCATTATTAGTATAAAAGACATGTCCACAATCTCAAACAGTCCTAGTTTAGAGTGTGACTGTTTGAGGACTCTAAACTCCACTGTCTATGGCCAATATCAGAGAGCTGTCAAAATTATAGACCTGTGCCGTGCTGGAAAGACTGAATCTGCAACAGGTTAGCAGCTTGGTGTGAAGAAATCAACTGTGGGAACAATCATCAGAAAATGGAAGACATGCAACACCAAAGATCATTTCCCTTGATCTGGTGCTCCACGCAAGATCTCACGCCGTGGGGTCAAAACTATCACAAGAACGGTGAGCAAAAACCCCAGAACCACACGGGGGGACCTAGTGAATGATCTGCAGAGAGCTGGGACCAAAGTAACAAAGCCTATACACACTGCAAAAAAATTGACGGCATACCGCAGTGAACACGAGTTGTATGCAAAGGAATTTGCAGTGCTACCACAAAAAACCTGAGGCTAACCACGCCTGCAAAACACCTCCAAACAGCCTCTCAAAACTGTTACCACTGTTGTATGCGGGGGGAAAAATGCCCCACTTTGTAGGGCTCAGTGATTATGGAAAAAAATAATAAGCACGATTATTTTGATTGAGATTTAAATCACGATTAATAAAACAATTATTTATTTGGTTTTAAAACGTAATATTTTGTCAAATACTAAAACTCAAATACTCAAAAATAGTGATGGAGAAACCGAAGCATTCTGAAGCAGTGAATCAATATGAAGCAATGTGTCGAAATGGTTCAGTGTTAAGAAGCATTTGCCACGAATCCGTGTGGTGAGTCATGACACTGCTTCACCACTGCTTTCTGTAACGCTGACACAATTGTGTTGAAATGGTTCAGTGCTTCGAGGCATTTGACACAATTCAATGTGGTGACATCTGCTGGACAAAAATATATTTAATTTACATTCAGCAGAAGGGCAAAATGTCATAAAAAAAATAAGACACTCTTGTGTCACTTTTAAATGAAAAAGAGAAATGGTTGTGCAACAGAAAATTGAAGATGGTATTTGAATAAAATGCTTGTGACACTGGGACGGTTTCACGAAAAACATCATTTCTGCAGCATTTGGTTTCAGTCTGTTCCTATGACCTCTCCAGCTTTGGAGAAGATACTTTCGGTGATTTGAATTATATTATAAATCAGTGTATATAGTGTGTGAATGAATGCCTACAATATGAGAAATTGCAAATGAATCTATTGTGTAATACAGTGGTACCTCGGAGTTTGAACATAATTAGTTCCTGCAAAGTGTTCAAAGTCCGAATTTTTCAACCTCCGAAACATTTTTTTCCCATAGGAAATAATGTAAATGCAATGAATCCGTTCCCAAGTTCCAAAAACTGATAATTCCTATTTTAATTTTTATTTCTGTTTTTTACATTTACACACTGTACAGAATTTAAACGATATTTACTTGAAAAAACCTACTAAACTTTTTTATTTGATTTTATATTATATACATTTTACAAGGAGAGTTTTGGGCGAACTCATGACCCCTTCTGCTTGGTAGGCAGACACTCTATTATGTGAGCCATATTAGTCTTGTTTGCCATTATGGGCTGATGTATTTCTGGTGTGACTAAACAGAGCCAAAAATGGCTTGAAGATACAAGGATTCCACCTGACACCAGCAACACAGCAGGAGTGGCGTGGCTCAGCTCCTAGCGTGGCTGCGCCTGTCACTCAACCTGAAGGTTATGGGTTCGTGCCTCAACCATAGTATTTTTTTTTTCATTGGAAAAAACAAACAAACAAACTGATAAGATGTACTCGGAACACTACTTGGAAAATGTATTGAATTTGGGAGTGCAAACTCTTTCCTAGGTTTTTTCCCCCAAGTAAATATTACTCATTGTTTTTTAGTGCACCCATCCTCATTCTCAGTGACTTCAATGCGCGCAAAAGCTCTCCTCTCAATCTTGCCCCAAGAAGGATTGTGAGTTTGACTCTAATTGAATTGACTTGACCCCTCCCTACCTGGAGTGACATGACAAACGACAGTCACGGCCGACACGCGTGTGACGTAACAACGCTTCGCTTCCGCGGTCACTTGATTTTCCACCGAATGAAACACGGCATTGGAACAACGTATCGAGACACTTATTGCCGCGAGCGCTCGACACCTGCCGAGCGTCTGCTTCGAGCGTGACGTTACTAGATGTTCCACCAGATCCAGCGAGACATCGGGACGACCGATTGTGATACTTCCGCCGCGAGCGCTCGACACTTGTCTCGAGCGTCTGCTTCGAGCGTAACATCACTCTCAAAACTATGATCATAGCCTTGCGCCCATTCATCCCTTCATGTTGAACACTTTATTTTTTAGTATAAAATAACCTTGTAAATATCATGTGAAAATTCAAGCCTCTTGCATTTTCATTCATCATTTTCAAACTTAAGCATTACATTGCCCTCTTTAATATGTTTATTTTAACTTATGTTATTTTCACACGTCTGGGGATTTAGTGGGCTAATTTAGGATCTCAGGGATTGTATTTTGTGCTATGTTGTGTAAAAGTGTTTTGTTATGACAAAAAAATAAAAGTCCTTGCATATTTGTATTTTTTAATTTTGAGAAGTTAAATTAGTAAGAAAGTAAAATAATAATATACTAAAATAAATGAAAACAAATACTGGGCATTCCTGCGCGTTTTGGCCTCTTAGGGGAAATGTAGTGCCGTGCATCCATGGTGTACACACTAACAATGAGAACAGAAGAAATTTGCAATTTAATTCCAATAAAATAAAAAACACAGATTGGGAAGAATCTGTGCCTTTGAGTAGTGTGTTTTTTATTTAAATCACAATCTACTCCCAAGGCAGCAGTCTGTCTTTTGTCAGACTTCTCTTATTGGTGTCTTTAGGGGCTTCTTAACAAGTGAGCTAGGGGTACCTGGGTATTAACTCTTTGACTGCCAGACGTTTCAGAAAAGGGATGCCGCCAGTGCCAGCCGATTTAAGCATTTTGACTGATCTTTCAAGGTCCACAGAAAGTACAGTTTGTTTCTACCTTATTCCGTTTTTCAGTAATCAACAATAGAAAATGGTTAGTTTCACCGAAATGCTCTGTTTTGAAACAAAAAACGGAGAAAACAAGCTTTTTGTGAAACGATGTTATTTCATGCACTCTAGTGAATTGTACACTTCTTTTTGTCCATGAATGATGCCACAAACACCTAAATAGTGCTTTACTTCTGTAAAACGCTACCACCAACAATGAAAAAGTGTTTTTAGATTGCAAAATACGTTTATTTCCATTCAACAGTGTAACAATTTGACAAAACAATTTCGCAAACTATTTACAAATGTGTGCAACTGTGGTACTATTTACAATTATGTGGATGTTTCAAATACAGTTTTTCTTTTTGTAACACTCCCCTGCGTGCAAGGAGACGGAGCAGGATTTGCACAACAGATTCGTTTCACTGCGATTGCCCCTTTCGCGTGCAGATGTTACACTTTCTTGACGGCCTTTTTTTCCAGGGAATAGCAAGTAGCAGACTGTACCCACTCCTCCGATGAATATGCATTGGACTCGGGGTCTTCATCGTCCGATTGAACGTCCGACTGTGCAGAAGTGCTCGGTTGTGCTCCGCGTTTTCCGGGTTTAGCGTCGATAGCCGGTGAAGCTTTATGACGTGGTCATAGCCGCCGCGTCAACGCTTCCAACTTCGGCGTCAACGCTTCCAACTTCGGCGTCAACCTCGGAGCCACCATCATCATCATCGTCGTCATCACTGTGCTCTTTAGCATTGGTCGATGAGCTGCTTGCAGCCGGTCGCCATTGTTCGCTTCCTCAGCCATCTACCTCCGCCTCACGTCTTCTACTGCCGCGTCAACGCTTCCAACCTCGGAGTCACCATCATCATCATCGATGATGATCATCGTCGTCATCAATGTGCTCTTTAGCACTGGTCGATGCTTTTTGTCTTTGAAAAAAATGCTCAAGCGTGAGCTGCTTGCAACCGGTCGCCATTTTCGCTTCCCATCCCCAGCCATTGTCCCCTCTAGCTCCGCCTCACGTCTTCTACTGACGCCTACCCAATCTTGTCAAAAGAGAGTCATCGCTGCCATCTAGGGGCCAAAAATAGTCATTAGGCTAACTAGATCTGCTTGAAACTTTCACCACAGCTGGCCAAGGCTTTCCTCCACCCGTTTCCCCAAAAAAAATAAAAATAATTGGAGAACGTCTTTTAACGTCCTTGGCGGCCCTCCGTAGGTTTTTACTAAACGTCATTTAACGTTCTTGGCAGTAAAAGAGTTAAGTTTCTTATCCACCCTTTATAGACATGTTTATGGGACACTAGTGAAAGAGCGAAGAAATATGACGAACAGGGACACAATAAAGATATGGTGCGTGAATTTTATCTGGGAGGAAATCTGCTCTTCAAGCTTGTTGTTCACTATCATGAAACACATAAGAATAGAAAAGATATGCAAAATGAATGGAAAGCAGTGAATAGACATAGTTGGATAATTCATTTAATGTCAAACTTGTTTGGGCACACAAAATATAGTTTAAATAGATCTGAAAACAAGTTGACCGTTGAAGTTGCAGTTAACTTTGATATAACCCCTGCGATTCAGCGATAAATTGGCAAATTACAAAAAAAGGATACATGCCTTCCTCATGATATGAATCTGTTATGTTTAGCGTCAAAGGAAACTTGCACAACTGAACCCCAAAGCAGAACGAATACCAGAGAGTTAGAAAAAACCCCCAGTTATTTTAAAAACTCAAAACGGAATGCGAACAAGTAGTAGTAATCAAAATTGTATTTTGGTACGTACCAAAACCCAGGCGGAATTTATGATTCGAAACGCTGTTCCGAGGTCTGTATCAGAAGGACAATGTCATGTGACTGCATGTTTTCTATTCTAGTTTCTCCAAAATAGTCACTCTTTGCGCTGATGATTTTTTTGCACATTCTTGCCATTCCATTGATGAGCTTCAAGAGTAGTCACCTGAAATGGTTTTCCAACAGTATTGAAGGCCTTCCCAGAGGTGAGAATGCCAAGAGTGTGATAAGCAGCAATCAGAGCAAAGGGTGGCTATTTTCAATAAACTAGTATCTAAAACATGTTTTCAGTTATTTCACCTTTTCTTGTTAAGTACATAACTCCACGTGTTCATTCTTAGTTTTGATGCCTTCAGTGAGAATCTAAAATGTAAATAGTAATGAGAATAAAGCAAACACATTGAATGAGATGTGTGTGTGTGTCCAAACCTTTGGCCTGTACTGTATATGCCAAACTATGTGAAAATTTCTATTAAATGTAAAATGTTTACAATCTAAGTACTGTATATACAGTACTTGGTCGGTAAAACAGTATTTTTTTAATTTGTATTTCTTTACACATTTTGGAGGGTATTCACTTATTATCTCCCATGATATTATTTCTCTCTCTTATGGTGTCCATTATACAACAATATGTTGATTGCTAATTGTGTAAATTAGATCATGACAGACAGCCAATAGCTACTTTCCTTACTGGGCAGTTGGTTGGCAACACTGCTGTGATATTTTACAATTGGTCACCTGATGTTACTGTGGGGAGATGTTTCAGATCGTTCCAAAAGATCGCTTCTTTTGTTGAATCACTTGTTCCAAATGATTCAATTGTTTCAAGGTTCCATTTCTGCCATCTCTACGAAAAAAAAGAATACAACAGGTAATGGTCTCAAAAATTAACAACATGGAAAGTGGGCAATGCCAAAGAGAATAATCCGACAGTGTTCTTCAGCCTCTGTTACACCTAAATACCTAGGTTATTAAGATGATCCTCAGGTTTGCAACAGGAGACTCCGCCCACTCAGTAGAATACCAGGATCTGTTGGAAATACACAAAAATGACACTGCAGACTGCATGGAACAGAAACATAACAGAATCATAGGACAAACCACTAAAAGTTATTTAGTGTAATCTCTGATTCACACAAACTTCAATCACAATAAATAAACACAATGTTAATGTAGTACAGTTATTTCAGTGTAAAAAAAAAAAAACACAGGATCAATGTCTTTGTAATACTAGATTTTATACAGGCTCTTATTTAATTGTGCCCTGTTTGTAACTGTTTCCCATGGACACTTAAAAAGAACAAGTCTGTTCAATTTGGGGATTAGTCAAGGGTGTTCCTTGCCCATTACCTTAAAGTGGCCTGTTATGGAAAATTGACTTTTCCCACCTTTTTGTTTGTATACACTTAATTAAGGCTCTGGAAAGCTACACTGCTACATCAAATTAGTAGAGGCGCTTGCTATAAGTGTGTGTGTGTGTGTGTGTGCGTAACAATTATGGTTAGATTAGTTAGTGGTAGCTTTGCGCAAGGCATGGGGGCAAATTGCACTGGGGCCGGGAGGGACACGTCCACCTCCGATATTTGATGACCACAATGCGTCCCTTCCACTTTCACCACCTAAGGTGATACTCTTCAGTAAAATATAGGACATTGAGTTTGCAAATAGCGTATAATATATATATATATATAAAATAGTAATAAATAATAATTTATTAATAATGAAGAATTTGTTACTAAGTCAAAATTTTAATCAACCCTCTAAAACTCTGAAAGGCAGACAAATCTTGCAAGCCTGGGGCACAGAATTCATGAATTGTATTCAGACCAGAAAAGTCCTTTAGTCTGCTTGTTTGGTCCGGTCCAAAAGTGGACTTTATTTTTTTTCGTTTGGTGCGGTTGACATTCACACTGTGCTTTTTGCAAGTGAACTATATTACGTAATCAAATCGACGCGTGTGATGATTTGATTGGACAGAAATAACAAGGGCGGATTGCAAAGCGCAAACCCGGAAAAAGAGGAAATCATGAAATTCCTATGTGCTGCATTACTGCTCTGTACATGTGTGGCGTTATTAGATGCAAAATATTTGCGAGTGTCAAGAGCAGCTTATTCAACGGAGCTTCCGCGACATGTGAAGCCCTTTGAGACTCTTGTGTGATTAAGGGCTATATAAATAAACTTGACTTGACACTGTTTCTAATTTTGGAACAGTGTTGTCGAATTGCGCGTAGTAACCCAAAGGAGCCCTTGCGCTCCGCGTGCCCCAACTCACAACTGAACAGAATACGGACGAAGCACAGCAGAAGTGCAGCACATAAGGATCAGAGCGCAAGTTTGAAGTATATAGATATAGACGAAATAGTCTAATTCCATATCCTGTTTATAAATATATCGATATAATTTTTATATCAATATATCGCCCAGCCCTACGTCTCAGCCAGGCCGAGTGACTGCGACGCATCCAGACTGGGGCCTGCTTCTACTGTGGTCAACTAGGTCACCAAGTATCTTCATGCTTGATCAGACCTGCGCGTCACAGAACGTTTCGATCTGATTACGGACACTAATGCAAAAAGACTTGAACTGGCTGGGGAAGTATGGGGTTTTGGGCAGGTCACTAAAATAAATACCCTAATCGATTCCGGGTCCGATGACTGTTTTATTGATCCAGGAGTTTTGAGGAGTCCTTCACTGTCCTACCCTCAGACTTCGAAAACCTAGACGGGTGTTATATCTGACGGACGCCTTCTGGCTGAAGTAACTTGCATTACAGCTCCCCTTAATCTAAAACTTTCTGGCAACCATAGTGAGACACGTCGCTTCTTGATCATGCCATCACAATCTGCCCCTGTCGTTTCAGGCCTTCCATGGTTAAAGATGCATCCTGACATTAACTGGGACATCCCTGCCATAGAGAATTGAGTGAGAGTGTTTTCTGCCATTCCCACTGCCTGAAGTATGCTAAGGACGTCAGTCAACCATTAGGCAAACGTAGTCTTGAGGTCATTGAGTTGAATAACGTTCCTTCCGAGTATCGTGACTTGAAAAAGGTATTCAGCAAAGACCGAGCCCAATCCTTGCCTCCACATCGTCCATATGATTGCGCGATAAACCTTGTTCCGAATGCCCCATTACCAAATTCCAAACTGTACCAGGTGTCCCAACCCGAGCAGGAAGCGTTACACAAGTACATAACTAAATCACTAGCTGCCGGTTTGATCCGCCCTTCGTCTTTGCCGGTGAATGTCGGGTTTTTCTTCATTGATAAGACGGACAAAACCTTACGTCTGTGTGTAGATTACCGGGGCCTAAACGACATTGCAGTCAAAAATAAATACCCACTACTGCTATTGGATTCAGCATTTGCTCCCAGCAACAGTGTTCACCAATTAGATCTCCGGAGTGCCTACCATTTGGTGAGGATCAAAAAGGGGGATAAGTGGAAGACAGCATTTAAAACTGCGTTAGGTCACTTCGAATATCTGGTCATGCCCTTCGGACTCTCTAAGGCCCATGCCATTTTTCAACGGCTAATAAATGATGTGTCCAGAGACATGCTCAATCAGTTTTGTTTCGTCTACCTTGATGATATCTTAATGTTTTCCAAATATCTCAATGAACACCGTCACCATGTCAGAATGGTGTTACAACGCTTACTGGAGAACCGACGTTATGTGGAGGCCGTGAAATGCGCGTTCCATTCTGAGTCAGTGGGGTTCATTGTAGAGAAGGGTCACATAAAAGCAGAACCCGCGAAGATCCAAGCAGTGATCGACTGGCCAACCCCAACCACGAGAAAGCAGTTACAGCGGTTTTTGGGGTTCGCTAATTTTTATCGGTGCTTCATACGAAATTATAGCCAGAGAGCAGGACCTCTGACGATGCTGAAAGAGGAATAAAATTATTTGTCCTCTTTGCGTGTTCCAAAACTTGAAGACAGATTTAATGTAAGAAAAAACACCTTTGCAAAAATGAATTTAATCTAACAGAGATCTCTGGACATCGTTACATGCTCCGAACATCACATAACAGGTGGAACTTCAGAGTGCCGAATGTGTCTCTTCCGCGTGTAAAATGGCTTCTTATAGTTAAAACCGACCGCCTCTCTTTCATTTGTAGACAAAACATACTCTCTGGATACTTTTCCATGAGCGATGGCGAAAACAGAGTCAGGTGTGGGCGTATGTTCGAGACAGATTCTGTTCAAGGACTAAATGTGTTTTCGCACAAAACGCTGAGAAGGAATTTTTTAGACTAAATAATATGTCCCAGTTTAAGGTCAAATTATACCGAGATCAACACCACCTGTTATCCACGTCCACAAAACATTTCGACAAGGTTAATATAAAGAATTAAAATGTTAACAATGGTTAATAAATGAAATGAAGTATTAAAAATGTTATAATATCTAACAATGCTCACGTCAAATAAGGTGCCGTTTAAATGGAGCCCAGAAGCTGAGAAAAGATTTATTCACATGTTCACCAGTGTTGAATCATCCTAATCCCGAACTCTCATTTGTTGTTGACTCCGGAGTGGAAGCAGTCCTCTCGCAGCACTCCCCAGTCGACTGGGGACTCTACCCCTGTGCCTTCTTTTCCCGACGCCTCAGTTCGGCTGAGGCTAATTATGACGTGGGTAACTACGAGTTGCTGACAATCGTTCTGGCTCTGCAGGAGTGGAGGCATTGGCTGGAGGGGGCCAAGGAATAATTTACAGTCTTCACGGACCACAAGAACCTACTCCAAACAGTCTCGTTGGACGCTGATCCTCACCTGGTTCAACTTTACCGTGACTTACATAAATGGCTCTTCCAACGCCAATCCTGATGTGTTGTCTAGGATCCATGATCCTGCTGTGGAGGACATCAGCAACAAGACCATTGTTCCAATTGACCGGGTGGTGGGAGCATTACGGTGGGAGATAGAAAGAAAAGTCCAAGAAGCCCTCCACCAGGCTCAAGTTCCAGACGGAGGTCCAGAGTGGAGATTGTTTGTTCCCGGCCATCTGCGCACAGAGGTGCTTCAATGGGGACATGCTTTGCAGGTCGCTTGCCACCCTGGAGTGAAACACACGCATTTCCTCATCGCTCAGAAGTTCTGGTGGCCTAGAATGTGGAGGTACATGGTCGAGTTCATCAGTGCCTGCTCAGTTTCTGTCTGCAGTAAGGCTTCCCATCGACCTCCAACAGGATTGCTACGACTTTTACCCATCCCACCACATCCGTGGTCACGTGTCATTGGACTTTATTATTAGCCTCCCTGCTTCTCGAGGCATCACTGTAATACTGACTGTAGTAGATCGTTCCGCTAAAATGGCTAATTTCATCGCCCTGCCTTAGCTGGCATCCGCCCTTAAGACTGCCACGTTTTCTGAGTCCACGGAATCCCCATTGACATTGTCTCGGACTGAGGCCCCCAGTTCATATCTCACGTGTGGACGAAATTTTGTGCAGCCTTAGGAGCTACAGTGAGCCTTTATTTGGGCTATCACCCACAAACAAATGGACAGACAGAAAGGATCAATCAAGACTTGGAGGCCGCTATTTGCTGTGTCTGTCACCGTCACCCTATGTCTTGGTCCACTCCCATACCTTGGGTGGAATATGCCCCCAATTCACTGGTCTCTTCTGCCACAGACCACTCCCCCTTCATGTCAGCTTATGGATACCAGCCCCCCTTGTTTCCCTCACAGGAAAGGGAAGTGGCCCCATCCCATCGATAAAGCATCACCTCCGGAGAGCCCATCGCGTGTGGCAGGAGACCAGAGCGGCACTTTCACGCAACGCTGGCTACAATCGACAGATCGCTAACCGTCGTTAGCTACCTGTTCCTGACTACCACCGGGGTCAGTAAGTGTGGCTCTCCACAAGGAATATGCATCTGGCTGGGGGGTCCAGGAATATGGATCCCCATTTCATCGGGCCATTCGAAACCGAGTCCGTGGTCAATCCCGTCTCTGTCAAGCTCAAGCTCCCACCGACTCTCAAAGTTTATCCGGTATTCCACGTTTCACTGATCAAGCCAGTTGTCTCCAGTCCACTGAACTGAGCAATGGTGCCTCCTCCTCCTCCTCGGCTGATCGATGGTGAGCCAGTTTATACAGTATGGGAATTTCTTGATTCTTGGCGCAGAGGGCGAGGTATCCAGTATTTGGGAGGCTATGGGCCTGAGGAACGCCAATAGGTTCCCCGCTCCTGGATTCTCGATCCGTTGCTACTGCGCGACTTCCACTCCCTCCACCTGTCTAAGCCAGGTGGTCCGCCAAGGGGCTTCCTTTGAGGGAGGGGTAGTGTCATGTTTGTGCTCTCGGACTGTATCCTTTGTGTTGCAACTGGAAAGTCTTGGAGAAACGGCACTGACACCGTTGGAAAGCTCTCATCGGGCCGAGTCTGGTGATGTGTTTATGTCCCCAGTAAGACCTAGCGTTCCGGAGATACAGCGGGCGGAAATCCCAGCCGGTGATGGTTCTCCCCCTTTTATCATTATTATTCGTGTATTGTTTTGCCAAGATACAATCCGCGGTGACGAGCTGCAATTGTGCACTACACAGTGTATCTTACACAGTTCAGTTGATTCCACTTCAATTGACTGGTGCCTGTTGTAATGGAAAAGCAACGGAGGCCAGCCTGGATCAAGTGAGGTCGGTGCGGCGTTGCCCTTCTGGAACCTGCAATAGAGAAACAGCCAGCCACAGTTCTCCAGAGCATGTTTTTTTTCATCAAAATATATAATAATATATATCTAATATTTGCAGTGTTGGTAATAACGGTGTTTAAACTAACGGCATTGGTAACTCTGTTCTTTTTTCATAAACGGAGTAATCTTAGCTAATTATTTTCCTCTATATTTGAAACTCCGTTATTGTTAGTGTACATTAAATGTATTGCGTTGCAATTGATTTATTAGTTTCAAGGTTCTAAATAAGCTTACAGTAAGTTATGCAGTCTTGTGCGCTTTTCCAGAAAGCTTGCTCCGAGTCCATTTAAGAAAATGCAATTTGCGTAGTTAGATGCACTGTTGTTGTTGCACCGTGTCACAATCAAGGTGCCTTGACAGCTGGAACATGTAGTGACTTTTATTTTGGAGGTTCCACGTGAAGCGTGTCACAAAGTGTTTTGCTTCACAATAAACTTGTAAGCATTATTAGCAAGAGTCTACGTCCCTAGCCTGGAACTGATTCGGGCTTTGATAAGACTGACGTTGGTCAAAATAACAATAACATAAGCACCATGACAGACAAAGAAAAGATAAGTCATAGCGACACTCGTGAAACACTCGCCTAGTGTAATTAATAGCGCCAGCAATTGTATTTCTCTTAAGTGTCTGTGCTAGGACTGTCCACAAATTTTGAAAACTTGGTCAAGCTTGGTTTTTGGGTGGTTGAAAAGCTCGGGAAACAAACAATATCTGTGTTCCACATCTACTTTGCTAATTGGTTCTGTTATATTGCTCAGTGTTGTTAGTGGCTGCAGATCACACAGCATGACACGTTCCATCTTTTCTACTCTCGTACCACAGCACTTTGATATGAAAACAGGAAATTGAAAAGTAGGTAATGGGCCACTTATTTGGCTTCTATCATTCCTTACTCCCAATGAGGTTCTGAAATCACATCTTGTGTTCTTGCAGCTTCTGCCCTGATGGCTACACAAGTGCACTTTGCTTCCCTCATGAAATCCTCATGGGAATTATTACTCTTGTTCTCCAGGAGCTCCAAGAAATCACTCCTCACCTCTGCACAAAAGTCACTGAAGGAGACATGTTCTTAGTTTTGATCCCCACGTGGTGTTGAATATAAATCAGAGTTTCCTTGCAGTTCTGGTCCTCTAAGCCAAAAGCTATGGCAGGGCAGGAGGTGTCACTATGTTTTACGGACATGGGAAACCTAGCAAAATTAAAAAATAATTAAATAAATAAATCAAGCTAATGTGATTGAATATTGTCAATGTACGTTCTTTTTGCAATTTTGGTAAGCTACTATTATTATTTTTTTGCTTTGCTCCTGAATGACCATGTTTACGTGCAGTCAGTTACTCTTTCAAAACGCGAATATTGGCAATATTCTATATATTTACACAGTAAATATATATTATATTATGTTGTATATCCTTTAGGTGGACCACGCCCATTATACATTTATACATGATTTCTGGCGTTGTCCAGATTGGGTTTACTGTGCCAGGTGTATCTGCTAAATACATCCATTATGGTCAGGTTGTGCCAATATGTAGCTCTGGCATGCTTGCTTGCCATTTCTCTATGCAAACCAGGCACTGGCCCCCCCATCAAATGTGATTGGACCCCCATAGGTGCCAAATGATTGACATATCACAGCACCAGCGCAATGGCGCAATGCAATCTGCCAGTATTTTTACCAATCAGACGGCTACTAATTATTATGCCCCTCCTGCACAGTAGCTGGCGCTATTTTCCAGAAAATGTAATCTACCTCACTAGCAGTCCAATTAAGATGACTTTAGTTGCCAGTAAATTCCTGTAAATTATAATAAAATAGTTACAAAAGTTGTCAACTATATTACAGTAAATTACTGTTTTCTTAAAAAAATAAAAAAATAAATAAAAAAAACAGTAATATACTATAATAGATTTTCACAGTAATTAAATTAGATTTTACAAGAATTAGCCGGGAACTTTTTTGCCAGTTGATACCCTAAACTGAAATGTTTGTGTGTATGGAGCATTAGGGAATAATAGGATCATTTTAAATAGTCTTATTATTGTCCTTGATTTGCTGTAATTCTTTCCATGGTGCTTTTTGTTTTCCATGACAAAGAGGTGGCTTTTCTAGCTCCACCCTCGTGTGTTATACTGTACTGCTGCAGTAAAACAATGAAATGTGGCTGTAAACTGGAATGCAATGGGTAGAAGGATAATTTGGAACCCTTTAAACTACAGCCATCAATTTTATACCTCTTACTCTGTTCATGGTCACAGTTGAGTTAACATTAGCATCCATTGTAAAAATACATTCAACCAGCAACATTTTGTTATTTTTATTATATACAGTATTTATGTTCCCACTTCTGTAATCTCTATTCTCTAGTCTATTGATCACTGGGTAATAGTGCAGGTCTTACAGGAAGACAGGGAGAATCAAGACTCCAAAGACACTGACCTTCACTCATCCGTCTTAATGAACATGTCCAAAATGTTATTTAGTGCAGTTAAATTGTATTCTAAATGTGTCAGATTTATTTGTTTTAACCCAGATAACTGAGAGAGATAACTGATTAATTGACTGCTATTAGGGGCTGGATGGCTCGCAACTCACTTCAGTAGGATTCATTGAAATATATCCATCCATCCATTTTCTTAACCGTTTATTCTTCACAAGGGTCGCGGGGATGTGAATGTGCTTTGTTGAAGACGCCATTAGGAATTTTTGGTAAAAAAAAATGTTTAATTTTATTTTTTTAGACAAAAAGAACAAACAAAAAAAGAAAAACAGAAAAAACAAAGTTAAAATCGGAAAACTGAATATTTGGAATGTGAAAATATGGCACCCTATTTGGCGTGCATTTCTGGAGTGTGTTGAATCTGAAAAGATGTGAAATCTGTTGAGAAATATGGAAGTAGATGCATGCTAAGAATGTTACATCAAATTTACTTCCACTTCCGTATACAAAAAACTGTCCAAAATGGCGACAAGCTTCAGCTCTTCAGCCTGCACAAATTCAATCTTTAATCCAACCTGTTGCACCAAAAATAATTAACCCAACTTTAGGTAAAGTAACCCAATCTCCTTAAAATCCCCAGATATTCAGCAAGTAGGCTAGGAAAACAACCTAGCATGTCTTGTTTCTCTGGGGGGCGGGGAATAATATAGAATTATAAAAATCCTTGAAATATAAATCTTTTCAGCAAACGTGAGTGAACGGCACTTACTGAAGTGATTCATTCTATTCTCAAAGCGCGTTCGGAAATATGTTTCACTCAAACCCTCGAAAACATGCTTGAATTTGAGTCCTGATTTGACAAATGAGTTGGGTCCAACTCCTGAAAGAGCACCAGAGGAGTCTGTTGTGAGCTGCTCTCCAGCCGTGGTTTACTATACATAGGTTTTTTAAATTTTCAATTATGCATATTGAATAAAGCACTTGTACGTGCGCTGCGTGGAACTGCCAATGTAGAGTAAACACTGACTGGCAAATAAGTTTGACTATATTTGCAAATACGTTTAAAAGGAACCCTGACTGTAATGACAAGTTTGCACCATATTATTTATTTGGTTGCTACTGACATATCTATGAGATCTGTTTTTCAAAAATCATTTCCAGTTTAATACGTTTTGTAGAAATGTATTTGTATGTACGCCGCCATCGTTGTTTACGTCGCAACGCATTCTGTGCATAGTGACGTGGGATGGCATAAACTAACTAATCTAACTACCGGTAATTATTCTCCCCATATTTTATTGTTACTGTATGTGAAATTTGGCGCGCTAAAATGTATTTATTAGTTTCGAGGCTCGAAGTAAGCTTACATGTCGTGTGCACTTTCCGGAAAACTTGCTCTGACAATGTCATTTGCACAGTTAGAGGCACTGTTGTTGTCGGACCTCGTCACAATTAAGGTGTCTTGACAGCGGAAATGTGTAGCTACTTTTATTTTGGAGGTCCTGCGGGGAGCGTTTCACCATGTGTCTTCCTTCTGGACCTTCACAGTAAACATATTAGCATTTTAGCAAAAGTCCACGTCCCTCCCTTGGAACTCTTCGGGTTTAACAACTTTGACAAGAGTGACAATAATCAAAATTACAGTAGAGATTTGCCAAAAAACGGCCGCCTTAAGGAGCGATTACAATTCTGTTCCACCAAGAACATCGCAACTCCACAAGCACCATGACAGCGATAAAGAATACCGTTAAGTGTAATTCATAGCGCCAACATTTGTATTTCTCTTCTTTCATGAGTGCTAAAAATGTGAAAAGTGTTCAAAGAAATATGCAGTCTGGGCAAATCACACTTTCAGAGGTGATGGAGTCGAGGTTTGTCGTGAGCACCAAACAAATTAAGGTGAGAAATGGTGCACAGTTATATAACATTTGTATGTGAATGATAAGCCAAGAGTTGGGCAGTTTTCTGACGTGAATCAATTATTAAACATGTCTTTAAATGTGTAGAATTATAAACTCAAGATATATCACCATACTCTTAATTAAAAGTGTACAAAAGTACGTTTTTCAGAGAGCTCAAGTGGAAGCTGATAATTTTGAGGAGTAAATGTAGTAGTAATTATGGCTATGATTTTGTCCATGATAGCATTAATTACTGCATATTAAATAGCATTGGCAATTTATTTTATACGTTATTGATTTAGCCCACAACAATCATAAAAAAAATGCCCGCGACATCCTGGAGGGACTGGCCAGGACTGTCCACAAATTACCTATAGATGACATATGTGCCACGAATCACCATATATCCAGTATTTATTTTATTTATTATTATTATGATTGCTGTAGTAATTGGCAGTGGTAGAACATACAGTACATCACCACTCCTGTTCGCACCCTCAGATCCTCCTCATCAATCCATATGACTGTTCCACCAGTCCGCCTCAGTACTATGGCAGAACAGCAGAACAGCTGAAGGCTCTGCTCCCCAGCTTTGGAAGGCTCTACCTCCTGATCTCTGCAATTGACCCTTTTAACAACTCATCTATTTACGATCGCCTACACAGTATAACCACACTGCTCTTTTGTTGATATGTTATTAGTTTTATTTAATCAGTAGTATTTTTGTTTAAATTTTGTTTTGTAATGAATTATTATTGTTATTATTATATGATATGTCATTATGGAGTGGGGCATATGTGTGACATAAATATCAACAAAAATAAATTAAAACACCCTATATAGCCTGGACATAATTTTTCTTCGTTGTATAAAAATATAATAACAATAATAATAATAATGTAAATATCCAAATTATTTTATATTTAAAAAAAAAGTTGTGAAAATTGTTTTTTGCCTGGTAACGAGTCTAATTTAATTACTAACTCAGTTACTTTTTTACTCAAGTAATGAGAAGCTATAACTAATTACTTAGTAAAGTATAAAGTAACGTTCCCAACACTGGCTACGAGGTTCACCTTGCACCACCTTCTGTTTCGCATTGCTCAGCAGAGAGACAGCCGCCATTCTACGTCATTACGCACTGAATGCGTTGCGCCGTAATTAGCAATGGCTGCGTATGTACAAATAAAGTTTCTACAAAATGCATTAAACTGGAAAAAAAATAGAAACATGAATCTCATAGTTATATTAGTAACAACCAAATAAATCATATGGAGCAAATATGTCATTGCAGTCAGGGTCCTCTTAAACGTACCTATTTATATATGTTCAACCGCAGTTTATAAGGATGTTTAAACTTGTAAATACATTTAATCATCAATACGTTACGAACGTACTTGTAGGCTAAATGCTAAAACCATAGCATTTTTTCGAATGCCACGAGGTATTGACTTGCAATCTCAGCATTTAGCCTACATTGTACCAATATATTCGTAAATTAAATAAGTAAACGTTAAGCATTGTTTATTCATAATTTTTAGGATTTGTTATGTCAGCAGTTCATGATTTACATTCATCATTATTTTCCCATAATACAACAGGGTATGTGAATGAGGAAGTAAATACTCCGTGGCATTATGGGAAAAATAATAAATGATTTGAAAACAAAACACACGAGGAGTTTAGTGTTGCCAATTGATATGTGTGCGCTTTGGGTCTCGAGGAGGACAGCATTTTCCAGGCGTGAATCTGTAATCGACTTTGTGTGAGCTGACTTGTCTTCACCATTGTGACTAACATATTGTACCATGGTCGTTACATTTTGTTTCTGTTTATCTTGTGTGATAAGACCATGCAATACTGAATAACTGCAAATAATGCATTTATTATGTGCATATATTAAATAGCTAGCAGCTGTTTCAATCTTTCCCTGTTACTATACAAAATGTGTGTGCGTGTGTTGAGCTTGTGTGTTAGTATTTGTGCCCCCGGCATAATCAATATGTTATTTGTTAGTGCCTGCAGGGAAACTTACACATCTGTGGTATGTGAGGAGCATATATGAGTATTTTTGCTGCCAGCACAGATATCACATGGGATTTTCTTCCCTTTTGGTTGATTCACTCAGTACAACAGATGGGAAACATACCCTTTTGTGTCTTGACTGAATATACAGTAACTCTGCTGTAAACACATATTGGCAAATAATGACATATATCAGGCAAAGCCTGTGTATATAGTATGGTGCAAAAGTCTTGGGACACTATTGGATTCATAATTGTTTTTTTGCAACGGCATAATAATCATACTGTATGCTGTATAACTAGGATGCCGCAAAGTCTATTTTGTCGCCTATTTTGAAAACAATTCATTATAAAAAATAAAGATTGTGGAGGCCTTGGTTTTGCACCGCAGTCATCACAAATATTTAAAAATGTGTATGTTTTTTCTCTACTTCCGTGACTGCCAACCTTGAGCGGCATGTGGCACATTTCTGTATAGAAATGGGTTAGACCTGATATTGGTAATTTCACAGACAAGCACAGGCCGATATGCAACATGGAGGGCTGCACCACTGTGGGAGTGGTCACAGGCAACTTCAATCAAGGTCAATCAATCAAAGCTGATCCTTGGAGGCCACTCCAAATTGTTAATGTGTCCTCCAACCATACAGTAGCTGTGGCAGCCAGTGGCATGTTTTTCAAAATATAATGTTGATAATAATAAAATTATGTGTTTAATTAATTGATTTCTGCACTAATTCAGAGTGTTTGATGCCCACTATTCACATACTTATGAATGAAATACGTCTGACATCCACCACACATGTTCATAGAGCTGCCTGTGCGGCAATCAAATTCATCCAAATCACATTGAATCAGCTGTGCCATTATTTAGAAATGGTCTGAGTGGCTCTAAATTCAGACCGGCTTTCTGTCACCAAATTGTCACTCACCAGGTACATGTTACGATTTCTAGGATTTGCCCTGCTTGTTGTGCTGCTTGAATCGACACCTGACTGAAACATATGGGCCTTGTGAAGAGTGGCTGTTGAAGTGAGGATAACTGTGATATAAATAAATAAATAAATAAAAATTAAATAAACTCACCTACCGAAATGCATGACAGTGGTGTCTTCGGGCACGCCACACAATGCTGGACGGTATATGCAATATTACATGTATTGTACCTCATTCCTGTCCTTCAGGAACCAGAAGTCATATATATATATATTTTTTTTAAGTAATATTTATCACATTTGGCTTGTGACGCATTGGCCTCTACTTCTGCGTTGTCACAGCAAACACTTCAGCATTTTCTGTGTGTATATTTATTTTGTGACTAATACACACGGACAAATATGTTTAAGAAAGACACATTCACAATGGTTGCTAAAATAATGACGAAACTGAGGAAAGTAATATTGAGCACACCAAAAAATGTGGCTGGTTTAATTTAATACTCCACCTGAGACTTGCAGTGTATAATCTTGGCTAATATAGTAAAGTCCTAATTGCTGTGGATAGTGTGGCATCAGTGAATGAGTTCAGTTATTACCTTGTATGGCAGTCATTCCAGCCACTGCCATCATCATCATCACTTTGTGAAAGAGAGAAAGGCAAGCGTTCAAAGGTTCTATATTAATCCCAGCTGTATACCTTGTTCCCCTGCCGTAGTTTGAAAGCCTTTAATCTGGTTTATTGATGTCACGAGACTGACAAACTGCCACACGTGTGACCTTAATGAGGCCAAGAGGCATGAAAAATGGATGGACAAAATTTGAATAAGAATTAATGATAGTAACCCCAAAATCCTTCCGATAACCGTACATCACCATCCAATATGTTCCGTCCCCTATATCTGGAAAATGCCTTTTCTTAGCCTTGATTTATATTTGATGGGAGTTTCCATCAAAGAATCAGCTAACATCAGCTACCCACAAACCACCTCCAATACGCATAAAAATGTAGATGTAGTGCTATTCTGTGTCATTTAAAAACTACCCATAGCTTTCGTCACGCCTTCTGCACCCAGAGGACACAATCACCTTTTGTTCAAGAAACAAAAGATCACCAACTCATACACACTCAATTAATCATGGTCTTTTCATTTGCATTTCTTTACATCTCTTTCAGTGTGTTCTCCATAGCCTTTTGTCTCAAACGATCTTCGTTAACAGACAACAGTCAAGCCCTGCAGTTGGCAGTCTCTTCACAGCACAGCTTCTCATCTTTTAATGAGTCCTTAGATTATCATCATCCTCTCCCAGTTCCACTATCGCCTCACTTCTCGTCTTGTAAAACTAACAAGTCATAGTATATGCGATGTAGCGATCAAAATCTATTTTGCAGCCAAAGCATTAAAATATTTTCTCACTCCCATGACATCTCTCGCTTCTTCTTCTCATTGCCACTGCCATTTTCTCCTTAGACATTCCTTACTATTAATTTAGAATTTTCACATAATAATCAGAAATTTTAATTAAGACTCCAGTGACAGACTAATTTGCATGCATAAAAGGAGAGAAGACCTCAACTTTTATCACCTACCCTTCTCTCATTGAGCTTTACTGACTGGTAGCAACCCTGTTTTTAATAAACACTAAACAGTTACAAGACATATTTGCCATATACCTGACACATATATTTGTACTCTTAAGTTTGAAAATTACAGTTTTACTTAACTATTTTACTGCCACAAGTTATCCAAAAAACAACCCCGACAGTGGCAGCCGATTTCGAGCATTTGAACTCATCTTTCAAGGCAGAATATCGTGTATTTAGACTACACAAACATACTGCGTATCAAATGAAAGATCGTGACAGCAAAGTGCACATTCACAGTGGACACCATTCAGACATGTCAAGGAAGCTGAAAAATACATAACATAACTCACCGCTTACGCCCAATTCACACTGACTGTGGTGCGTTTTCCGTACGGCCGCTGCAAGCAATAGAAAGCACTCGAGTCTGTGTCAATGCAGTGCGTATCGGATGCGGCTCTATTTTTTCCGGACGGCGCATGTGGATTTTCATGAAGCTGAAGAAATTACACAAGCCGGACAGGAATTCGAGCGTCGGAATCACGGTAGATTCGGTATATTTCAAAATAAAACCGTTTGCAAACTCATTTTTTGGGGAGGGTAGCTAGCTAACTACATAGTGTTATACATTATTAACATTTTTAATTCTTTATTTCATATTTTAACCATGTTGAATTTAGTTATAGATGTGTAGAGCAGGTGTAATAATGTTAAACTCAGTATAACGTGACCTTAATCTATCTGGTACCTTGTTTTTGTCTAAAATTCCTTCTCTGTGTCCTTCGTGAGAACAGATTCTGCTTTGAGAGAGAACACACACACGCTGTATGTCAAGTTCAATCTGTTGACTGAGATTCTGTTTTGGGAAAAGTACGAGCTGGTACACGGAAGAGTATATTTTGTCTACAAAGATGAACACAGGTGCGAAAATAACTGAAATTTTGTTTTTCTTCTGTTATGTAACATATTGTGTGAGAACCAATCTGTTTTACCTATTCATGATGGGAGGAGAAAAGGCGTTTTACTTTCAAACTCGATTCTATAAAGAGCTGTCTTTCAAAAGGGAGGGGGCACGCGCACGCTGGAATGCCACTCTTTACGTGATGTTCAGTGTGTGTGACCGGAGATTCTCTGTAATAAATCATCCTTGGAAGGAGTCTTTCTCACAAAGAAGGTTATCTCCATTTTTTGGAACACGCAAATGATGACAAATTATATCATCATTTAACAATAGCATGACATGAGTAGGACATTCAGGACAAAAAAATTAGCTCAGAATTAATTAAACATGACAAAATAACACTATTTAAACACAAAACGTACTTACGCATGGTAGAAGAGCCATGGTAGAAGTCACAGAAATAATGTCCAAAAGCATATCGATCATGTGACAACAGGCAAGTGTGGCCATTGTTTACCAATAGGACTCTATATACAGGTTTGTTATCGCGTGAACTCAACTCTCCAGCGTAAACCCCCGTGATCTTGTGGTCTGTCGGGTGCAGATTATCGGACACAAACAGCTTATGCAACGCACGCGATGTGAATTGCAGTCCGTGCGGCGGCCGTACGGAAAATGCGCCGCGTCCGTTCCGCAGTCAGTGTGAATTGGGCGTTACGCTCAGGTTAACCTCCCTTTTAGTTGTTCGTAGTTTTGATTGACATTAAAGTTGCGACCGCTGACCAACATCAACACAACGCTATCCCAAACTCATATTCAGTCGATAATTTAGGATGCTAAAAAAACGCTAATTAATTACGCCGTCATTCATGTATGATACGGCAGAAGTCTCCGATGTAAGTGGCTACTTGCTAGCATGCAGTTAGTTGTTACATTACCTACCGGTGCTTGGCTGACAGCTGTAAATGAGTTTGACAGCTGGTAATTGGCTTACATGAATTATTTTTCAATATTCTGGACCAAGGCTACTTTGTAATTCATCATCCATGTTTAAAGGAAGAGAATGTGCATTAAATTACACTTTGAGGTCTTTTCATTATCAAAAAAACATACAAAAACAAAAAAAAAGATAAATAGAATTTTGTCTTCATTTATTTAAAAAAAAAAAAAACACTTTTGCCCAATAAAAAAGAAAAACATTCAACTCAAAATGTGAATCATAGCCGTTTAGATTATAGTTTAAGCCCTTAGTAGGCTACCTTGTTATTTTACACATATAGAATGAGAATGTTTCTGCCTCATATTGCACTTTAAATTGTGTTCCTAAATCCTAAACGGCTACATTAAACATTTGGAATTATTTTTTATGTAATTTAATGGGGGAAAAGCATTTTACAAAATAAATGAAGACACTAAATCCTAAACGGCTATATTAGACATTTTGAATTGAAGACAAAGTACTATTTCTCTCTTTTTTTTTCTGATCCCAAAAATTATCCGATCCATGGCTCAAATCCCTGATCCAAATCCGTGATCCGTTGCACTACTAATACATCAGAATAATATTTCACAGACGCTGGATTTTCTGAATTTTGCTGATTTTGATGAAACGTGGTCAAAATTCACCTGATGATCAGTATGTGTGCAAGGTCAAAAGATTATCAGCGGCTGTTGAGGTTGGGAATTTATCCACAGGTCACTAAAGCAGGTGAGGCCAAGGTGCTCTTCATTGTTATGCAGACCAAGTGTGTTTAAGATGAACAGAGAATCCAATAGTATGAGGCAGAGGCACTGCTTCCTCTCACTTGGGTGACCTTGTGACATAACGTGTGATAACTCCCACTTGTGTGGTGCTATCGCTTCTCTGGCCTTACTTGCAGCACATGCCAGCGTTTTTCAAAAGCATCCATTTCAGCACACAACCAGAGGCAATGACACATTAATGTTTTGCATGATTGCCTCGCATGTCTGCTATTTGTCCTGTGATGTCATGCCAGTCACAAATTTAGATTCAAGGCTGCATTCAGACTGCAAGCATATCTGAGTTCAATCGGATTTCTCCTCAAATCCGATTTTTAGAGCTGACTGTCTATACACTTTATTGACCCATCTGACAAGATGCTATAACAACGACGTTTAACGGAGGCATCGCTCAGCACTTGTAGTGTTTGACACCATACGTTTGCGACACTTTTTACAACTCCACACCGCCCGAATGGTTCCTCCCTTACCCCATTTGTAGTACAGTAGCCCAAACCGTCATGGTTTGGGTTACGCCCAATTCACACTGACTGCGGAACGGCATCCGTATGGACGCCGTAAGGAATAGAAAGCACTTGAGTCTGCGTGTCAATTCACACCAGCTGCAGTGCGGTGCGTGTGCGGTGTGGATCGAGTGCGGCGCTGCGGAAGATCTCCGCAAGCTTTCTATTTTCTCCAGATTCCGCATGCGGATTTTCATGAAGCTGAAGAAATTACACAAGCTGAACAGGAAGTCAGGCGTCGGGATCAAGGCAGATCCAGTATATTTCAAAATAAAACCGTTTGCAAACTCGTTTTCTTGGGAGGGAAATTAGCTAACTACATAGTATGACATGAGTCAGACATTTCAAACACAAAAAAAAATGCTCAGAATAAATTAAACATAACAAAATAACACTATTTAAACACAAAACACACTTACCCAAGGTAGAAGAGCCATGGTAGAAATCCCAAAATAATTTCCAAAAAGCATATCGATGTGACAACAGGCCAATACCAATAGGAATCTATATACACGGTTGCTATCACGTGAACTCAACTCACCAGCGTGAAGCCCCGTGATCTTGTGGTCTGGGGGGTGCAGATTTCCGGACACTGACAGCTCACGCAACGCACGCAGTGTGAATTGCAGTCTGTGCAGTCCGTACGGAAACCGTTCCGCGTCCGGTCCGCAGTCAGTGTGAATTGGGCGTTATTGTTAGTTTTGTTGCTTTTGATTTTGTCATGTTTCTTGTAAGTTTCTGTCATGATCTGTTGTATTTTTCCTTGTGTGTCTCCTTTGGTTTTGTCAAGTGTAACCCTGCCTTTCTTCGTGTGTCAACCAATCAGTGCCCTTAGCCACTTGTGTCTTGCCCAGGTGTGTCTTGTTTTGTAATTTGTGTGTGTGTATATAGTCTTTTGTCTCCCCTCTGTCTGCGTCGATCCATTATTGTTTTCCTCCTGTCATGCTGCTGCTTTTTTGCCCTGTCGGTCCCCCTACGGCTTTCCCTTTTTTAGACTTTGTTGTTTTGTTTCCCCAGCGGTACTTTGTTTGCTCCCTTGTTTTGTTTTATTAACTCTTTGACTGCCAGACGTTTTCAGAAAAGGGATGCCGTCAGTGCCAGCCGATTTAAGCGTTTTGACTGATCTTTCAAGGTCCACAGAAAATGTTGTGTTTGGACTATGGAAACACACATACTACCAAACGAAAGATTGAACTCTCATCTTTCATCAGAAAAAAAAGTTTGTTTCTACCTTATTCCGTTTTTCAGCAATCAACAATAGAAAATAGGTTAGTTTCACCGAAATGCTCTGTTTTGAAACAAAAAATGGAGAAAACAAGCTTTTTGTGAAACGATGTTATTTCATGCACTCTAGTGAATTTGACACTTTTTGTCCATGAATGATGCCACAAACATCTAAATAGTGCTTTACTTCTATAAAACACTACCACCACAATGAAAAAGTGTTTTTTGATAGCAAAATAACAGTTTATTTACATACAACAGTGTAACAATATGACAAACTATTTACAAATGTGTGCAACTGTGCATGTGAGACTATTTACAATTGTGTGGATGTTTGAACTACACAATTTTTCTTTTTGTGTGGTGTATATAGTGTAACACTCCCCTGGGTGCAAGGGGACGCTGCAGGATTTGCACCACAGATTTGTTTCACTGCGAATGCCCTTTCGCGTGCAGGTCCTACATTTTCTTGCCGGCTATTTTTCCCGGGGAGTAGCAGGTATGTATTGCAGTGTGTGTTTGGCCATGTTGCCATCAAGTCTGCTTTCAGGATCATTATGCGGTGACCTGGTGTTTTGTCTGGCTTCCTCATGTCCTTCCGTTCCTATACCTGCAACAACTTCCTCCTCCTCCTGGTCTTGTGGTAACAGCCACCCTCTCACCACCTGCTGGATAACCTCCAAAAAGTGTTGACACTGCCCAGGATGTTTAGTTTTGTGCAGGATATATGCATTGAACATGCATATTTGAAAAAGATATGCAACAATTTTTTTGTGCCTTTTCAACGTTTTCCGCGTGAATGGGTGGTAAGAGATGTTTTGATCCATCTTATCCACCCCATTCATCGTGGAATTGTAGTCCAGAACACACACTGGTTTTTGGAAAGGCATTCTTTTTTTTTTCTTTTTTTTTTTTTTTGTGTGCCTTCCGCCACACATCCACTGTCCGCATTTCATCTTTGAAAAGTAGTCACCATCCTCTATAAACGTTTGTCCTGCCATGCCACAACCAAAACCTGTGTGTTGTGTCTTACCAGTTTCCCCCCCTCCTCAAGGCCAGTGTTTGTTAGTGATGGGAATTCTGGCTGAAGTGGCAACAATGCACAGTCTCCGTGCCATGACGTGCAAGTCGTGGGTAAATGGAAGACTTGGTCTCCCACCAGCTAAGTGGGTCTGCACTTCTCTGGAGAAGGGGCTCCTCAAGGTAGGATCTCACTTCCAGAATTGAATCAGCTGAAGGATTCCTTCTTGTAGTGTCTCCACTTGCCCGTTCTTCAAAGAACCTCCAAACAGCAGATGCTTGTGGCTCCTCTTGTTCATGCTCTGCCCCTTCTCCCTCTTGACCCTCTGGCAGTGAAGCTGGCTGGCTGGATCTTGCTGTGGCTGCAGTTACTCTCTGAAGAGCTTCATCAACCGCTCTGTTGTCATTAAAGGCCAGCTTCTTGAATCTGGGGTCAAGAATGGTCGATTCTGAGAGAACAGTGTTGTATTCAATTCGGTGGAACTTTCTGTCCATGCATGCACAGAGAGCAGCCACTAAATCTGTCACTTTCCTTGTGGTTACTCTGGTCTGGTGTTCAGCTGTCACTCTCTGCAGACCTCTGCACATGATTAACACTTTGGAGGCTGTAACATAGCTGAAAAAGAGTAAACAATCAGTGTTAAAATTATGCTTTATTTTATTTAGCATATATTATTACTTCTGGTAATGTCTAATCCGCGTTTTATGCCAATAATGCAACAACAGCTAATAATAAAAACAATAATAATAATGTAATAACATTTGTACACTATACCTGTCTGCACTGATCTCCACAGTGACCTGCTCAAATGGCTCCAGAACAGTGCATGCCTCCTGCAGTACCTCCCATTCCTCTTGGCTCAGAGGATCAACTGATGCATTCATAACAGCAAGGGTAGAGATGAAGCATCCTTGGACTCCAAAATCCGTTTTATCATATAAAAGGTGGAGTTCCACCTTGTGACACAGTCTTGTTTGAGCTTCAGCTCAGGCATGCCCATCTGTTGTTGGGTAGCTTTGAGCTTGTGTGTGCCTGTTGTGCTCCTGTGGAAAAACTCCACTATCGCCACTTTGTCCACAACAGGCTTCATCACCTTCAGAGCATCTCTTACAATCAGGTTGATTGTGTGTGCAAGACATGGGTGGTGGGTCCACTTAAGGGGTTTAATTGCTTTGGTTATGTTAGCTGCACTGTCACTAACACAGCAAACCACTTTGTTGTCCACGCCCCACTCAGTCTTTTGCCACTTTGAGCAGCTCCTCAGCCAAGTTGTCAGAAGTGTGTCTCTCACTGAACTCAAAACAATCCAGAAGACAGGACACCATTTTGAAACTTTCAACAAAGTGACATGTAACTGACAAGTAGGATGTGGTGGTTCTGGAAGTCCAGCTGTCCGTTGTTAGACAAACTGCTGTGGCTTTTTTAACCCTCTCTTGGAGTGAAGCATGTTCTCTGTCATACAGGCCTGGAATGATTTTTTGGGAGAGTGTTTTCCTACTTGGAAGTGCATACATTGAGTGAATGAATAAACCTTCTAAATCCTTTGTCCTCCACAACTGAAAATGGTTGGAAATCACATGCAATCATTTTGGCCATTTCTTCATCAATTGCCGTCTGTCTTGCTGGAGTCATTGACTTTTGCAAAAATTGGCCCAGAGAGCTCTGGGTTGTAATTTTCCGTTGTGGTGGTGCACTGGATGATGCTGAAGACACTGCAGCCGCAGCAGTAGCACCTTTATTATCAGGTTCATTTATTTGCCTTTTTTCCTTCAATTGAACTAAAGGATGCGTAGTTCTCATGTGCCGGTGTAAATTGTTTGTAGAGCCTCCCCGATAAGAAATTTTAGTCTTGCAGACTTTACACTCTGCCTTAATTTTGTCAGTTGTTATACTGAAATGTGTCCATATATTGCTGCGTTTTCTCTTGTCACTCATTTTTGAACTGTTTTTTTTACCTTTCCGTAGCGCTCTCCTCCTCTCTCGTCTCCCTCCCATTCGCGTTCGAGTGTGTGACTGTGTGAGTGACTGCTTGCAGCGTGCTGTCGTGTGCCCCACCCCCTCTGTTGCTCAGCGCTAAGCGCAGACACAGAGGCGTCTCACACACACACACACACATATTCACCAATCAAATGCGGCTTTAGAGAGAAAAAAAAAGAGCGAGAGAAAAAAAAAAGCGTCTCCCAGTAGTCAGGAGCCGGCTCCCGTCGTTCACCTCAAAGATCCGGCTCTCAGAGCCGGTTCGTTCGCGACCGACACATCACTAGTGTTTGTTAGGCACATGATCTCACTGGGTTCACCCCTGTTTTTCCTCAGTGTTCCACATACATTGATACGTGCTGCCAGGAGACGTTCACACAAGCTGATAGAATTATAAAAATTGTCCATAAAGAGTGTGTACCCATTTCCTGGCAGACGATCTAGTAAATTGAACACTGTATCAGGCAGAGAACAACTGGTACCTACATAGGGTTGCATATTGAAGCAATACCCGGTTTGGGAGTCACACAGGATGTATGACTTGATCCCATATTTTATCGGCTTTTGGGGGTTGTATACTTTGAATGAAAGACGTCCCTGAAAACTCATCATTCCAACTCCAGATGAGCTGGAAGCGGTTTCGAGGCATCGCGCGACTGAAAAATGGTGTTGTTTCTATTTCGTCCTGAGTCCAATACATTTCTATACTGGGCTTGTTTATATACCCAGTAAGAAATTGCAGTGCAAAAAAAGTTTTTAGTTCAGACACAGACACTGGCTTCCAAGCACGACTCCTACAGTGTGGCAGACTTTCAGCCTGCTTCTGGATAGACTGACGTGCATACAGGTTTGTCTGATCAGCAATGTGCTGGAGAAGTTCGTCGGTGATGAACAGCTGCAGGAAGTCAGCTGGCAGGGTCGAATTCAGCTCTGCTGCAGCACCCCTTGGTCCTGGTTTTGTAGTAAAGGGGAATGTGTTTGGCTGCCAGCATGCTTCATGCCAGCCAGAATTTTTGGGATCTGCAAATATACATTTCAATATCATATAATATTCATTTTAGATCAGTGTGATGCAATATATATATATATACACACATATATATATATATATACCTTTTTTCTTGGATCCACTGGTTGATGTACATTCTGTAAATTATAGAAGACATTTACCATCAAATATTTTACTAGTGCTGTGTTGGAGAATCTTTTTTTTTTTTTTTTTTACCTTTATTATGCTCACTGTGAGAAGCGTCACTCTGAGCCCTATGAGCTACAGCTGAAAGAATTATATACAATTACAATAATATCGAAAGACTGTTTTCTTTTGTTGTTGCGGTGTATTGAAAACACGTTTTTTTTATCTTTTTTCTTTGTCGTTGAAACTGCAGTGGGACGTCGCTGTGAGCACGATCCACGATCTATGAATTGCACGTCCACGTTACACGAGGTGCCTAGCAGCGTGCCGGAAAAGTATCTTATAGCAAGTTTGTGCTTACCTTCACAGTCTTCTGCGGATGAAAGACTGTCCGAATCAGTGTCTCTGTGGTCAGACTGTACCCACTCCTCCGTAGAATATCCATCGGACTCAGGGTACTCTTCGTCGTCCGATTCAAAGTCCGCGTGTGCAGAAGTGCTCGGTCGTGTACTACGTTTTCCGGCGTTAGTATCGCTAGCCTCTGAGGCTTTATGACGTGGTCGAAGCCGCCGCCACGTCAACGCTGCAACTTCGGCGTCAACCTCGTTGTCACCATCATCATCATCGTCGTCATAAACGTGCAATTTAGCACTGGTTGATGCTTCTCCTCTTTAGAAAAAACAATCTAGCGTGAGCTGCTTACCACCGGTCGCAATTTTTGCTTTCTCTGCCATGCTCTCCTCAACAGTCTAGCTCCGCCTCACCTTTTATACTACTGACGCCTACCCGATCTTGTCAAAAGAGAGTCATCGCTGCCATCTAGGGGCCAAAAATAGGCATTATACTAACTAGATCTGCTTGATACTTTCAGCACAGCTGGCCAAGGCTTTCCTCCACCCGTTTCCAAAAAAACAACAAAAAAACTTGGTGAACGTCTTTTAACGTCTTTGGCGCTCCTCCGTAGGTTTTTACTAAACGTTATTTAACGTTTTTGGCAGTCAAAGAGTTAAATATTTGTTTGTACTCTACCTCCTTGCTCTGCTTCCTGGCATTTGGGTCGTCAATCACACCCCAGGTGCAACAGCAACAATCTCTTTTTCTGTATTTTTTTTTTTTAGAACCGACCATATGTCTATGGCTAAGTACAGGGGCATAGCCAAAAAAATTTCATTGGGGTGGCCAGGGTGAAACCATGACTCTTATAGAGGTGGCCATAAGTTTATACCTGAAATGTCTAAATAAGTGGTTCTTAACCATGCAGCCATACCGTACGCATGCCGACCTTGGGCTGCGAGCGCTGACTAGTGGGCTGCATAAAATATGTTATGAATTCAATGCATTGGAGCTGTTACAATTGACAATGTTACTCAGTTACTCAGTTATAATGGCGCTTTCTGCCACTTAGCTAGGCAAATATCAGTTACTGATCTGTACACAATAAGTAGAACAGGAAACCGAACAGCGAAATTCACAATCTTGATGCCTTACTTCACCAAAAGATTACTTTTTCATTGTTTTTCCTGTGATAAAATCTATTTCATGTAGTTATTTTTGTGTCGGTAAACAGGACTCAAGACAAGGCTTAATTTGATACAGGCATTCTTTGCCTGTGTGGTATCTTGTTGGATGCCAAAGTTCACACATTAATAAATGTCTTTTTGATGATCACATTGTTTCATGTTATTTGATATTGTTTCCCCTTTTTACAAGTGTATTTGATTTCATAATTGAATACAATCAAAATATCTGAATGGACCATTTTGTAAAAGAAATACAGGTTAAAAAGAACCCTTGGTTTATTTTTATTATATTGTTTTTTGTAGTTCTTATTTTTTGTTTTATTGTGTCTTTTTAAAATATCAGCTTGTTCCTACTGTACAAGATTGATACATCAAATGTCTTCTTTTTGTGTCTAATTTTACACACATTTATTTGTTCAAAACATTAAACATACAAATAAATAACATGGGCTATGACCAGGCAATAATTCACTGGGACCGATTTCAGCATTTGAGTAATGTAATGTAAACTGTCACTGTATGTCCGGTTGTGCATGTGATGAACCAACAGGACAGTGGAGCCGCCTAAGCATTTGACCACCATAGCATGTGAGGAAGCAGTTGGGCAGGTGGAATCGATGCAATACTGACAGCGCTGGCGCATTGGGTTTTGCGTCACGTAGAGCGACGTCAAGGACAGTCGAATCCGATCTGTGTGTTTGGAGGCTGACATTTTTTCGGAGTGAACATTACCTTTATTCATGGCACTGTATATTGACAATATACTATGTAAGATGAGCAATGGCAGCTCATCAATGGAAGGGACACTAGGACACCACTTTCCTGCCCAGTCACACTGAAAGGGATAAAAAGCAAACAATGTAAACAAAATTCACACTGTTATCAGATAAATACTTCAAAATATATGTACATCTGTTATTAGATGAGCCATTATCTATATGACATATACTATCCCACAAAAAATAATACAGAAGAATAACATAGGTCATTTGTAATTCTGGTGCAAAATCACTCTTGTAGTCTGAGCTTTGTATGTGGAACCGCTCCTGCTTGCTCCTGGTTAAAAAAGAGAAGTGCATGCACATACTCCATCATTGAACTGACTTAGCTTTTTGTGCACCTCATGCAACAGACTGTTTGATTGAAGTTCTTACATTCCAAAATTCAAACAGCCTGTGAGCACTGCTATAGAAAAAAAGGGCAGTGTGGCACTTAGATGAAAGCCCAGATTGAGTGTATAGATGTCGGTGTTTTGACAGCATCAGTTCAGTAGCCTGGAAGACAACAAGTCAAGGATTCTGGTTGTTGAAGATTTTGACTATTTGAGCTAAAGTGAATCATTTCTGTCATCAAGAATGCAAATTTAATTCAACAACAAAATAGTGTGTTTGTTCTATTGGCCGATAAAATAGAAATATTTAGTTTAAAATGTCAATATCGTGGAAATTACTCAATATAAAGTAAATCAGCACAAACTCAAAATTAAAGACCTAAAAATATGGTAAGCTAAAGTAGCTGAATGGAACATTTAGAAAAAGTAACCACTACTACAATAATTTAGGTCAAACATACTGTACACAAATGCAAATATTCATGTTTGCACAGCTGTAGCTGATGTATCAGTGTACATTCAAATCCATGTTCCTGTCAGAGTATTGCAACGCTCTAACGAATCATATGTGCATCTGTAGCAGCTGATTAACATCCATTGAATCCTGTCCAAACTTTTGTTTTAGAAATTGAGAAAAGGTGTGTTGAGGACTGTTTTGAATTTTAACATTTAAAATTTCTAACGTGAAATGACGCAGTTTGATGGCCCGTACTTGAGGCTGTTCCATTCTAAAAACTTAAGATGATTTTCAAGTCCAATTTATACAGGTGCGGCCTCAGTTCACACTCAAATTAGTTTTTGCTTTGCTTGTAGTGCAGAACACCCAACATTATCAAGACGTGTGTCTGTGTGGCAGAGAGCTTTCAACACTGAAACTTGACACCGCAAACAGTTGTACAGTATCTCTTTATGTATATCTCAGGCGCTTGAGGTGCTCTGCATGGTCCATTTTCCCCTTATACACAAATGGACAAAACCGTCTAGAAAACCCAATTACAGTACTATGAAACATTTTTGTCTTGCCATTTGTAGAGCGAAAATATGAAATACATTAAATGGAGAACTTCAACAATATCCAACAATAAATCAGTTCAAATATTACAAAAATGATAATAAAATGGAGATGTATAGGGCAGCGGAGGAGCTGGGTTAAAGACAGGGATTGGAATTAACTGTTGCATGGCTGTACATATGACTATAATTTTGATATTATGGTTAAGATAAGGTTAAAAGGTTGCTATTTACAAACATGAATGACTCACTCTTATGAGAAAATATGGGTTTATGCTTTGTAAAATGAGTGTAGGAACTATTATTTGGTAGGTTGATACACTGAAAATTAAAAAAATAAGGTTAACTACTGAGAAATTTGCATTGAAAAAAAAAAGACTGAAGTATGAGCAACGTTTTATTTATATATATATACACATGGTTTTATATTTCCTTTTTTTTTTACATAAGCCTGATTTTGTGAAAACACATTACATCTATACATGTATATATTAATGTTGTTGTAATTATTCCTAAATAGTAACTAGCATTGGCCTACATATTATATTATTAGTTGTAGTTATTGTACATGGTCTCTTAAAGTGTCAATTGGCAAAGTAGGCTCATGTGATACTTTAAAAGGTTACTGGGCAAGAGGAACCAATGATTTTGGAAGAAAGGATGTAACATACTGTGTACGCATAACTGCATCTCTATTCTAAGTGTGTGTGTGTGTGTGTGTGTGTGTGTGTGTGTGTGTGTGTGTGTGTGTGCGTGTGTGTGTGTGTGTGTGTGTGTGTGCTCGAGTGTGTGCTTGAGTGCCAATCCCTACTTTCTCATGCGTTTTAGTGATTCAATAGCCACCACCATGCATATAGTCTATGAACGAATCCACTGATTAGGTTAGAGGCAAAGATTGATTTGAGTACATCCACATTACCTTTGTGGTTAAATTTAAACTGGTAGAGTGGCTCTGGGAAGGAAATATAATATTACATTATTATCCGTGCCATTTTTCACTGAACTAGATCGAAAATCAACTTGAGCAGTAGGCAAGAAGAAAGATAAAGGAAAAATTGTAGTTTACATTTGAATAAAAAAAGCAATAAATAATTTCCAATTTCGTGTTATAAAATAAGTCAACAAAGTAGACCTACAACTACACAATAACGCCAATCCGTTGTTAGCATTTTCTGAAGACCTGCTAGGGAGGAAGGGCATTCATAAATGTCCATAATTTGCAGTAATTAATGTAAGAAAAGCATGATTAATTAAATTCTATATCATAGTAATTTTATTTTGTTTGAACCTTTCACATGACAATATATTATACTATATTACGTTACCTTGTTTAATAAGCGCCCTGAAATTCTCACTTAAAGTCACCTGGGAAAGGGACCTGCTCACCCGCAACCTTAATGAGGAAAACTGATATAGTAAGGAGGAAGTGATACTCATAAGTTCAAACATTCAACTTTAGATTTTTGAATTGTAAAGAGACTTTATCAGGAACATGTTTGACTTCAGAGAAAGACAGATGGAAATCAATTTTTTCTCTTGCACTGTGTTACATAAGATGTTGGAACAAAAGCAGACATGTCAGGTCAATGGCAGTCTAATTTTGAAATAGGCACTGCTCTGGTTTAATGGCATTGGTAATTAACTAAATAATTTCTATCGTTCAGCAATGATTAATTGCTAGTATGTACAGTAGAAGTTCTTTAACTGAAATGAGATTGTGCGGACAAGGATAAGAAAATGGATGGATGGATGGAGATTTTAAATGCTAATGTAAAATATTATTTTGTTGTTTTCAAGTTTACAAAAATAAAAATAGTATATCACATGATTATTTCTTTATATGTCCAAGTTTAGTCATAGTATAGTAAATTATAGTCATACATTAAAGCTATTAGAGAAGATTTTACTACAAATTAAGTTATCTGATTCACCTAAAAATCGCTTTATAAACCTGTAACAGACTTGTACTTATGGTTACCAAAAAATATATATTATTCATAGACTGTGGACATGGCGGGGAATGTTAGATTCTAGCCAATCAATAACAAATGTGCATCGTTATTGATTGGCTCCTGGCTTGTCAATCACACTTCTTGCGTATGTGCCCCGAGTACGTAGCTTGCGTAGGCCTCTAGCGTAACAGTGATTACCAGCGCGGTTAACCAACAATGGCAGAGAAGGATACAGGACCACCGAGCCATAAAAGAAAGAAGGTTTTTAAGATTGCTGAACAGAGGAGACAAGGACTGAAAGAGCGAAGCCAAACAGAAGTCATTTTTAATGGGGTTTACGCATGCGCGCTATTGACAAAACTCAAACAGCCGCAGAATCCTTTTTAACTCTTTCACTGCCATGGACGTTAAAAGACGTCATCCAATTAAAAAATTATTATTTTTTTGAAACGGGTGGAGGAAAGCCTTCGCCAGCAGATCTAGTTAGCCTAATGACTATTTTTGGCCCCTAGATGGCAGCAATGACTCTCTTTTGACAAGATTGGGTAGGCGTCAGTAGAAGACGTGAGGCGGAGCTAGAGGGGACAATGGCTGGGGTAGGGAAGAGAACATGGCGACCGGTTGCAAGCAGCTCACGCTCGAGCAGTTTTTTTCAAAGACGAAAAGCATCGACCAACGCTAAAGAGCACATTGATGAGACGACGATGATCATCATCAATGATGATGATGGTGACTCCGAGGTTGGAAGCATTGACGCGGCAGTAGAAGACGTGAGGCGGAGCTAGATGGCTGAAGAAGCGAACAATGGCGACCGGTTGCAAGCAGCTCGCACTTGGGAATTTTTTTCAAAGACGAAAGGCATCGACAAACGCTAAAGAGCACATTGATGACGACGATAATCATCATCGATGATGATGATGGTGACTCCGAGGTTGACGCCGAAGTTGGAAGCGCTGACGCGGCGGCTATGACGACGTCATAAAGGTTCACGGGCTAGCGATGCTAACACCGAAAAACGCGGAGCACAACCGAGCATGCTTAGGCGGACGTTCAATCGGACGACGATGAGTGCCCCGAGTCCAATGCATTTTCATCGGAGGAGTGGGTACAGTCTGCTACTTGCTATTCCCCGGAAAAAAAGGCCGTCAAGAAAGTGTAACGTCTGCACGTGAAAGGGGCCATCGCAGTGAAACTACTCTGTTGTGCAAATCCTGCTCCCTCTCCTTGCACGCAGGGGAGTGTTACAAAAAGAAAAACTGTATTTGAAACATCCACATAATTATAAATAGTACCACAGTTGCACACATTTGTAAATAGTTTACGAAATTGTTTTGTCAAATTGTTACACTGTTGAATGGAAATAAACGTATTTTGCAATCTAAAAACACTTTTTCATTGTTGGTGGTAAGTGTTTTGCAGAAGTAAAGCACTGTTTAGGTGTTTGTCGCATCATTCATGGACAAAAAGAAGTGCATTTCGGTGAAACTAACCATTTTCTATTGTTGATTACTGAAGAACGGAATAAGGTAGAAACAAACTTTTTTTTCTGATGAAAGATGAGAGTTCAATCTTTCATTTGGTAGTATGTCTGTTTCCATAGTCCAAACACAACATTTTCTGTGGACCTTGAAAGATCAGTCAAAATGCTTAAATCGGCTGGCACTGGCGACATCCCGTTTCTGAAAACGTCTGGCAGTGAAAGATTTAATACCTTGAAGATGTCAAACACACACACACATATTTTCATTTCACAGTGACAACATCAGAAACTGGGGAAGCTAGATAATGTGATGAAGACAAAGGGGGAGAGAGAGAGAGAGAGAGAGAGAGAGAGAGAGAGAGAGAGAGAGAGAGAGAGAGAGAGAGAGAGAGATTTTTATTCTGCTGAAAAGTGGCATACTTTACTTTTGCCGTTTTTTTGCTTGCATGTTAACGTTTGAAGGATCAAATTTTCATTATGTTTCTGTAATAGCTTATCATGGCAGAGGTTCAACAGCTTAAAAAAAAGGAATGATCCACTTCTGAGCCCAGCCTCCAGCACTGAAATTGTTTTCATTGAAAATTCAAACAAATGTTTCAATATCCTCAATCACATTCTCGAGCACTTTGAAATATATTAATTGTATATAGCGCCACATGGCCCAGTGGGGAAAGTAAGACAACACTGAAATCTAATCTGTTCTGAATAGCAAAGGAAGGTTTAGCGTCTTGCTCAAGGGTGCTTAGAAAGTAGTCAGGAATTGACTTTCAGCTATTTGTCTTTTTTTAAAGCCCAAGTTGCTTACAGATGAGTTTGCCAGTAAATATTCTCATTCATTCAGATCATTTCTTTGTGAGGGCATTGAATCGATTGCAACTTGACTGTTGTTCTTCGAAAAAATTTCGCTTCTCTTCTGAGCAGGCGTTATCATTTCAAGCCCTAGACTAGATAGGCCTGCTGCTGTTACCTGAACATTAGTGTGGAAACACAACTACTGTATTTATTCCCTAAATTGGAGACATGCTCTACCCACCAAAAGTATGAATCTTTTGGGTGCCAAACAACAATCGTTGAGATGCATTGACCACTGTCTGCTAACAACAGTATTTGGGTAGAATTAAGATCATTAATATTCTATTTAGTTGCAACAAATTACAATGTTTGTAGTAGCACCTTAAGGCCAAAATTGGTTGTATTGTTGTTGTTGTTTTTTCGAGGCTAAATTATTCTCAGTCTCATTGCAACATGGGAGATGGGGCACGCTATAAGCCCCCTCCTCCTCATTTTAGAGATGGCTTCTCAAACATATGATTGCCTTTCTTACTCCTCTTTCTAGCCATCCGTCTTCTCAGAATATTACAGATGAGGTGCTGTTGCCCGGAAAATTTTAGTTCCCATAACAGGAGTCAAACCCAGGTCGCATGGGTGAAAACCAGGAATCGAAACCACAAGACCATATGGAAGGCAAATACTCCTGTGAGGAACGGCAGCAGTCATTGTGGTTTATGCATGATCATTGTAAAACGTATTTACTGTACAATGTAGCCATTGAGCCCTGTCATTCCTGGATTATTTCACAAAATCAAACAACAACAAAAAACAATCAAGGCCAATAAGGTTTTTATTGAAAAAGAGAAGAAAAAGAGGACAAATCTCTAGAGAGCTTCTTTGAAATGCAAGAAAGAAGAAGAAGAAGAATCATCTTTATTCGTCATGTACACACATGTACACGAAATTTGACCTCATCATTTGACCCATCACAATATTTAAAACAGCAAACACACACTGTTACGCCGCTTTTCCCAGTAAGGGTTCCAGAACAGCCTGTCCCGGCACCACTTCAGGTGTGCTTGGCCTTCTCCAGTGCAAACAGACACCAATCAAACTGAGGCTGGATCACCTGAAATGAGAATCCTCCACTGCACACACGCAGTATGTGCAGTTCTGCCACAAGATTTCACGAGTGGCGAGTCTCTATGCATGATGGGGTGATGCCGCAAATTGCAGCCCATCAAATGTACAGAAGCTTTCACGCAGACAAAACAATTTCCGACATCTGCTGCCAAGATATAAGAATAGTTTATGCAGTATACATATTGTGTTTTAAAAAAATACTCATGAGCCGAGGACACGTTGCTATGTCCATTCTCTTGAATGGAGAGCTCACTCTTATCACTCTTATCTCTTCAAGTCGCTCCTGCCGGCAGCACATCATTGTCACACTCTGGTGTACAAAGCCATCCGCGACAGCCACCCTCTAAGGCAGGGGCCACGATTGTCGAGCCGGGGGACCACCGAGGCTGCAGGCTGAGGCTGGAAGACGTCTTCATCGCGGTCAAGACTATCCGGAAGGTTCCACAGGACGCGCCACGCCTTCCTTTTGGAGACCTGGAGACTTCTCATTCATTTGAATAGAGAGTTCGCTTTCATTCAAGTGAATGACATTTTTTACCGCAAACTTCACTACTTCATTCATTGGTATAGTGCTGGGCGATATAACGATATTTATCGTGAAGAGAGAGACAAAAACATTCATTCTGCATGCTTGTTACACACAGCTGTAATAGGTGGCAGTGAATGTTACATAGTCATCATACATTACAAGCTTACGGTGCGAAAGTACTGAAAATCTAACGTCCATCTGAACCGCTTGTAGTCTATGAATTTTATTTATTTTTTTAACGAGGTAGATAAATGCAAATACTACTACTTTGAAAAACGTAACTAAAACAACAAACCCATAATTATTAACGTTTAAAAAAAAAAAAAGAAGTAAAGCCCATCTCAAAGCATGCTAAGGACTCTTTTCGGCTCATTGAAATAACTAACCTAGTGACAGCTGTGTGAAATACGCACAGCACTTTGTGGGTCTAAATGTGCTGTTTTAGCTATTTTTAAGTTTTTCTGAAAATTGAAGGGCGGAGAAAGCCCCCAAAGGCTTCGTGGGGATGCTTACGTTACCTACAAGAAGGGTTTCTTAAGTCGAGACGAGATCGGTTCTACTACTTATGCCGCAGAATAGCAACGAGCTTCGGCTGTTGCACATAAACATGTTGCGCTCGCGCTCCCAAATTAAATCCCAACCTCCATGCTGGTATATAAGAAACACTTCTTTAGTTACAAATATCGAAGTCCTCAGATTAAGGCGTGATTAACGAAGAAAAGACGGAAAAGCCTTGCTAACTGCTTTGCTAATCAGCTAACGTTATTATGGAACTGACATTAATTTAAGTGCTTGGGTGGTCGATTACACTTTTTACAAAGTTCTTGCTGGTGCCGCGTTAAAGTGGAGCGTGTTGAACTTTTAACAGCAAAACAGCTGGCTTTTTAATGTGTCTCTGAAGAGAAAAAGTAATGCAACACACTTAGGAAAATGATACAACACACTTAGCTAAACAGGAAGTGATGTTATTGTTATGGCATCCCATGCGGCAATTCTTTCAGAAAATGGATATACCAAAGTGAATACCTTTTCTTTTGTTTTCTGTCTGAAACATTTGTTGCATCCCCTATTTAGATTCACAAATACATTTGTGAAAAATATGTCAGTATATAGCAGCAGTACTGGATGCATTTCTCTTTTGATACAGATTTGTTTAATGTCACTTCAAAATATAAAGAGAAAAGGTAAACAATCATAGTGAGTTGTATATATTTTTTTAAAATAGAAAAATAGAAAATATATTGGCGTATGTCGTTATCATCATATAAAATAGCCTATATCGTGATAGAAAAGTTTTCCATATCGCCCAGCACTACATTGGTACATACTGTACGAAATTTTACATATGGTTAAGTATTGTTGTAAACCCCAAAATATGTGTACGGTATATACTGTATTTTTATCACTTGGCGACAGGTGGATATGCTGTGGAGTTTCTAGCAGTATCAGATGAAAGTGATGTCACGGCCTTTCTTGGCCTGCATTCTTGAACCAGGTAGACTAGGTTCTGAGGAATGCTTCCATTGTAACCACACGGCTCCGTGTTGGTTAACCGCCGGGGGCGTAGTTCGGGGTATCAGTATCTTGCTCAAGAGAAAGCCCAAATGTTGAAGAAGCAGATGACGCAGACAAAGGCGCATACATGAATTGCAAATGGTGATTTACAAGCTCTAAGCCCGCTTTGTACTGTATAACATGCGAACACTAGCTATAATGAGGCCATGGAGCCTTCACTACAGCTTTGCTAGATATAAAAACAGCTCAGGGATGACACAGATTCTGTGTTATATGAACTGTGTTCATGAAATACTTTATTTGGGAATCACCTTTATTTTCAAATATGAAATAAAGAAAATGACTAGACTTTATGGTGATCTGATCGCCTGGATCATGATCAGACACTAATTTGGCACTGTATGCAAGATTAGGTTATCGACTGTGCTGTAATGTCATAATAAGCCCGATTAATCAGATGTCATTGATCAGATCCTCAAATTAAGACATTACTCAAAAACAACCTTGTTCACTCCAGAGCCCATTTAACCCAAATAAAATAACTAACTAACTACAGTATGTGTGTTGTTTAATTTCAACATCTTTTTAATTCCAAATAGCTTTCATTACTCAGCATAAGTAGCATCAGTTTCCAGCCACGCACATCCAGCCAATCACATATGCAATGAGCAGGCAGATGTGTTGCTTGAGGAAATACAGATGCGCTAAACTTTTGCCAAACAAGGATACGAAATAAACTATGGTCATATCGAACGTTGAGTTCAGCTTGTGTGGTTAGGGGGGAATCAGATAATAATGTGAAGCCATGTAGCTGGTAAGTAGGTGTATGGCCTTGTTTACAACTGTTGAACCAAGATAGAAGTTTTTAATATTAGTTTTAGCAAAACCCCAAGCCAACTGAATGATTGATGCATTGTTCATATATTTTTCCCCATTAATGTCAGAGAAAGAGATATTGTAAACATGTTATGCATAGTAAATTTAATGTGTATCTGCGATTTTTTTTAAATATAATTTTTTTGTTTCACCCACCCCCCAATCACCCCCTCCCCACTGATGCATTTCAATGTGTGTCAACTACAGCTGGATTTGTGCTATGCATAGGTTAGAATGTAGAGTTAAATATGCAATTTGTTTAACTTAATATTGTTCTCCATCTAATGATTGAATGGGGCATGAGTATCTTTCTTTTTCCAAACCAGCTGATTGACCCCAAAAATCCTGATGCCAGCCAACCAGCCAATTATTATTATTTTTTCCAAATAAACAGTAAATAAACTAATTATTTAAACAGACATATTGCTCCATCTTGCTGATCGGCGATCGTGATCGGCCCCAAAAATCCTGATTGTGTAAAGCTCAGAAATGACCTTGCCATTTCAATACTTTTGGAGGGGACTGTCCGTCATGCATCTGACTGGCAAGCAGTACATGGTACACCCCTGGGAATTCAGCTGTCATTTGCTTCATCTCACTCGCTACCCTTAACAGGATAAGCTGTATAGAATTAATGAACAAAGACAGGGCCTTCATAGGGGCTACACTCAGATTAAGCCTGTATGATTATGTGAATCATTTATAAATACAATTTGGAAGTATAATTTATCCTCCAATGAAGTTAAAAAAAACAGGCAGTATAAAGCTCTGATGAGGATAGGTTCTGATATTGCATACAGACCCCATGTACCTTTACTCAAGCTCAGTGGCGGTTCAAGACAGTTTTACCCGGGGTAGCATGGTTGTTGCAGGATTTTTTTTTTTTTAACATTTTCAATGTATGCTATTTTTCTAATTTTTGTAAGCTACTTTTGTTTTCCCTGCTTTGCTTCCGCTGTTGTTTGTTGATGATTGTAGGTGTTGTCTTTGCTTGTGTGAAGCACATTGAGTTGCCTTGTATATGAAATGTAACCTTCCTCTGCAAAATGAATTCTCGCGGTATTTGTGAGTTCACAAACTCCGGAGAATATATCTTGTACCGAGCCAGTTGATTTCCACCGAGGACCAAGCACGGAGCGACATTGTGTTTGGGGCGTGATAGGCATCTGTGACGAAACCAGGAAGGCAGCGCCGACGATGGGGGAAAGCAAACAAACCTAACATGGACAAATGGACGCTGCAATTAATTTTGTTCTTGCAGAATTACTCACCATTTCCTTGTTGAATGTTGAACAGCGAGAGGCGCTTCGTGCATTTTTAGCTGGTGAAGATGTTCGTGCTTTTCCCCCCCTTTGACAAAAACGAAGACATTTTTATCCGTGGCCGTGATTGGTCAAAACAAATGAGTACAAGATGCCGCATCGTCCAATCAGCACGAAGTATTGTACAGCATGTCCCGCCTTTCCCAAGCAAATCACCGTGCAGCAGTTCCTGATTGATATTGTGGAGAACTCACTTGAGTGAATCACAATATCAATCTGGCTATTGCTAGGTTATATGAAATGTGCTATAGAAATAAAATTGCCTTGCCCTGTTAACAAGCAGTTCCTCTCAAGCAACAATCATTAGCTTACAGCCTGATTTTTTTTTTTAGGTACATACAAACTAAAAATAAAGACAACTAAAATGACAGTAAATTCAACTTTGATTAAACTTTGCCGCTTTTAGCAACATTCCTGACCTCTTTATAAATGAAGGTGTAACGTCGATTGAAGGCAATACTGTGGCCTTAAACATTTTAGCTGTTAACGTTTAGTGCATTTTTAAATGGAACCAATACTGTCCTCTTTTGAACAATTAGTAAAATTCACTGTGGTATAGAAAACTAAAATAAACACTTGTGGCTTTGTTTTATTAAATTTTACCTTTATCCAAAGGGTTTTGTTTCGCTCCAATAGTATGCTTAATTTAAAAGAATTTAACTGATTTACACAATTAAAATGAGTTACAACAGGGGGTCACATATTACTATAAAGATTAGGAGGGGGAACATATATATTTTTTATCACTACAGTATAACATTGCATTGCAAATAACATATGCGTGACGGTCAAAGCCTTCACACAATGAACTGAGTTATGTGCAGGCCTGGCAAGACCAGCGGAAAATATCCCTGCACGCCGCCAGGGAGTGCTGTTTATTTGAGCCCGCGAGTTAATTTCAAAAGTAGCAATTAAAGTGCTTTTGGTAGACCTAGTCAGGCCCAGAGAGACTAACTTGGAGTGGCCTGTATTTTCCCGCTTGGTCGGCCTGAATTATGGACCTTTTGGCTGCTATTTTGTACAGAATAGATCATACGCAGCAGGCGTCACACTCTCTCTCTCTCGCTCACTCTGTCTCCCCTCCCCCACCATCTTCATTGCTCGCTGGCTAACACAACAGCCAAACAATACACTCTCTCTGAGTGTCCGGACTCGTCAAAAGTAAAGTAAAATAGCAGAAGGAGGGAGTGGCGCAGAAAAGGCAATAATAAAGGTGCATTGAGCCGTTTAAAAATGCAATATTAAAGCTTTTTCTATATCATGCATGCTCCACCAATGCTCAGATGAGTACGAAGAGCCCTGACTGTTTTACTCTGACTGCGCCGATCAGCTTTTATCTTCCCTTTATAGTAGAGTGTGCGGACCCTGCATACGCCACGGTTTCTTTGGGGAGGGGAGGAGTGGAGTGGTGGAGGGTGACATCATGCGCATCCCCTCGGAGTAGCGGACATGTGGCGTGCACTTACGATCGTGCAAGTACTCGCACACCCACCATGAACGAGTCTGACACAGATGCTGCAGTTACGCTTTGGGCCAGAGGTGGCAGTCGCGAGTAAAAAAGTGACCAACTGCACATGGGTCCTTTTAAGAAAAAGGGATGGACGTTGCAATTATGTTATGTTCTGTTACTTTGAGTGCTGTTATTTACGAGTTCATGAACACAACACCGTTCATGTTTGCCACATAACCATGTCAAACACGGCCATACAAAAACTGTCAACAACTACCGTACACAGGATGCACACTTGCACTATGAATACTATGAAATTCTCAAAATACTGTATACAAAAAGAAATGCATGTAAACATATTCCATTCTGCTGATGAATTACACATGCATTTTTTAAACAATTAAGTGAAGTCCGACGATATAAAAAGAGGAAAAAGCAATATCTAGAATAAAGACTTGTAATGTTTTTTTATCTTTGTAAACTTTATTCATCCAAAACATTTTGTTTTGCTTCACGGAGGAGGCGCAGATAGTAATGGAGAATGAAGCTTCATGAAACATGATTTTTTTTTTTTACTCCTCTAGATGGTGCTCTTAGTTTAGACATAATTGCTAGTGCAAAGAAAATTAATTACACTTCCACTGCATCTTTAAACCAATAGCACCATCTAGAGGTGTAAAAAAATATCGCAAGTGGTTCATGAAGCTTAATTTTTCCATCACTAGACGCAGGCTTCCCGTGCGGAACTCTGTACGACTTTTGTGATTTGACGACATACGACTCCAGGGTGAGTCCCTGAATAAGCACCGCGAGCGACCGATAGGCAGCCATGACTCGCCATGGGACGGTGCACAACACCGACATTCCCTCCTCGCTCAGCCGCAGCAACAAAGTGTCAGAATGGGAATAAATACTAAACACACTTTATATACACACTATGGGGAAATTATAAGGAGCATTTATATTAACATTTTGAATTTAGCATTGAGTCATTGGCAACATGTGTAGCAAGTGGGGTGGTAACCGCCACCCCTTGCCACCCCGTAAAACCGCCCATGCTCAAGCTGAAAACATTTGCCTTGGAACATGCACTCACATTCCAACTACTGGTTTTACAGTTCCAAAGATCACATTCACCATGGAACCTAGGTTTTCACTTTCCACACCTTATCATCAATACAGTATTGTTTGCCTTCCAACACTTAATAATTCCCTACCAGAGCACTGCTGCACACCGCAGCTTGGTGTTTGACAGCAAGAGTCCAGCCGAAAGGTGATTGGAAAATGGAGCTGTGAACATTAAAGTAAAGTTCAAGTAAATTGTGAATTCCACAGGGAGTGAACTCATGTTTGTATTGGAAATGCTGGGAGCAAGTTATTGAAAAGGATCACAACCCACAGAAACACCCCAACTTTGATTAAAGTTATCCACTGTGTTTGGATGTAAGCCAACAAAAGTATCTACAAAAATGCCAATTCAACAAAAAGTGTAGCCATGTTGTGTTAACTTATCAATTGTTTTTATTTATTTAAGATATTTAGCTATTTTTGGACATTATCACAGTTGTGTATTTAATTTTCTTTGAACAGATGTTTGAATTTCTGATTGATGTTTGTACAACGTACATCGGTTAAAAATCTTGCTTACATCCTTGTGATTTCGTGAGATGTCATCAGTGGCGGCCCAAGTATTGTTCCAATCAGAAGTATGCATAAACCAAGACCACACGGAATTCCCGGATGATTTTTTGCTATTTTAAACCAAGGATGCATCGGTTGTTGCTTGCTGAAGGCTTGGCTGAGAAAATACTCCAGGATGCATTTCATACTTCAAGGAACGAATTGCAGCGGAGGAGCATCACATTTGTTCTTCTTCTTTCTTCTTCTTTCATTTCCGGCAGACTAGGCACGGCATGTGCATTGCTGCCCCCTACCAAGCATTACGTTTGTACGTACAATATTCCTCCTCTTTTATGAGCGTAAATAATAATAAATATTTAACGTGTAAAGTACTATATTTAATCTAGTCCTTTTTTACACAACTTAGTTTCACAACTGCAATTTACAATATTATATATAAATATATTAATATATATTAAATATGATTTGCTATATATTTAAAGATATTTTTTTATAGATGTACTACAATTTCAGGAGAATCAGATCAAAGCCTGCAACTCACATTGGTGTCTTTCCAGAACTACCCCCCACACACACACAATATAATCCTAAATTGGACTAATCCCATGTATAATTTAAAATTATACTTCTTTAATAAATTACTCATTATTATATAACATCTAGTCACGTTGTACACAGTAACGGCAATGCGTCAGAACCAGGAAGCTCACCGTAAGAATAACATCCAGGTATTCTTTCCGTTCTTTGCTCGACCCTTATGGCTTTTTGCGTACTTGCAATTAGAACAGTACTTGGGCCGTGACTGATGACGTTTCAAGACATCACAAGGACACCGGACACTAGATACCGGCGATGAAAACAAGGCTTTAAACTAATAAAAATTAACTAAGATGAAGTATTTTTTTTTGTGGGGGGGGGGGGGGGGGGGTACAAAAAACTAACAAACCTGCTCTAAAAAGTAATTAGAACTAAAATACAGCTGAGAATGTGAGTAATAATTTTTCTATGTGTCGGTCATGTGATCGGTCAAGGGACATGTGACTTACTATGTATGTGTAAACATTCCAGTGGTGAGTATAAATACAGTACATACATACAGTCCAAATGCCACACTGTAACTAATTGACTGCAAAATTTACAAGAAATAACTGGCAACTTTTTGCCAGTTAATTCTTGTAAAATCTTGAAATTTTTTACTGTCTATAAATTAGTTACTTAATGCATTTACCCTTTTTTTTTTCCAAGAAAACAGTAATTGACTGTAATCTAGTTTACAACTGTTTCTTGTATTCTAATTTACAGGAATTCCTGTAAATGTCATTGTAAATTCCATCCATTCATTTTCTTAACCGCTTATTCCTCAAAAGGGTCGCTGGGGTGCTGGAGCCTATCCCAGCTGGCTTCGGGCAGTAGGCGGGGCACACCCTGAACTGGTTGCCAGCCAATTGCAGGGCACACACAGACGAACAACTATCCACACCTAGGGTGTTGTGACTTACCTTGAGAATTATTGTATTGCATGTTAGTGCAATAGTAGTTATTCTAATGTAGTTAAACTAAAACAAACTTAGTATGTACATTTATCTACATAGGGACAATTCAGAGCGCTCAATTTACCTGGCATGCATGTCTTTGGAATGTGGGAGGAGACTGGTGCACCCAGAGAAAACTCACACAGGCACGGGGAGAACATGCAAACTCCACCCCGGAAGGCCGAAGCTCGGATTCGATCTCACACTCTCAGCACTGGGAAGCCAATTCTCGTTCTGCAGCCAAGTGCACAAATGAATGTTTGCTGTAATGTTGCCTGTTTATCGGAGAAATGCGATATGAAGACGAGGCTAAAATATTACTCACCAATTCACTGAATTCTTGTCCTAGCTCCGGTGACAATACAGGGTCTGCTATTTGCTTCTTCTCCTCAAGTTACCGCCAAAATCCCAAATCTTTACAGTATTTTTTTATGTAATCCACATATATGCATGCCAAAACATAAGTGCTGTAACATTTACTGTATTTGACCGCTAATTATACAGCAAATTACTATACTTTGTTTTACCCATAATACACTTTGTTTTCCCCAGAATGCATTGCGGTATACAGTTAAATACTGTAAAATTAAAAAATATATATAATTCTATAATTTTTTATTATAGGCATTACATAAATTTGTTACAGTGCATATACAGGGAGTCCTCAAGTTATGTCGTACGCGACCTACGTCGTTTCGACTCTACGGGGCCCGTGCCTCGTCCGTAGAAACCTTCTTTTTTGTTAATTTCCCACAGTAATCACGCCATTTTAAAATTGTGTTGCTGTTACCTCCAGCAACGGACATTATCGAGCAAGTCGGCTCGCCATCAGGCGTGTCACATTTCCGTGTTTAAGTTTGAATTAGCTTCGCTCTGCCGTCCGTCAGCAATGAATGTCCGTGCGGAAACACGAAATATCGGTTCCGGCTCTTCCAGGTCGCGCAAAAATATGTTTGTTTTTTTTAATTACTGTACAAAGTATTTTGATGTAAACATCAACTTCTACGGTGAAATCCGATTAAGTCGAAATTCGGGTTACATCGCCAGCGTAGGAACAGAACTCGGCCGTAACTCGAGGACTACCTCTATACAGTCTTTTAGTTTTAACAGGTATCATATCAATCAATAAATCACACTTTATTTAAATAGCACCTTTCATACATTAAAATGCAACTCAAGGTGCATATATACAATGACTAATCAATAATATGAGTTAGATGGTGAAATAGGAAAGACAAAATCTCAACGATTGGATCCAAAATGATACAAAGCATACTGTACATGCATCAGTGCACTTGTCATTCCAAATAAGATATACCTTTTTCACTCTTTTTCTTGGATGCTATGGCCTTAGTGGGCGCACGACCAACTAAGTTGAACATGACATGGAAATAAAAGACAGCTTTCTGCACCATTTGCTGAAAATAATGATTGTGGAGACTAAATTGGATCCAAAGGTCACTACCCTTTTCCATGTTGTTATACAGCACAGCTATTTAAAGATCAAGATTACTGGCTGAGCATTCATAAATCCTTATTGGAAAAGGTTGGTTGGGATAATGATCATAAAAAATAAATTGTGCCAAGGATGTGCTGTCCTTTTTATTCAAGTGATTGAAGGAGACAATAAAAGGAAGGCAGGGTGGTAACTCCTGTATTGGATGGGGTCCTTGACAGCAGTGTCTTGTGAGTTTAGATTTATGAGATATATTGCTAAGGCCTACAGATGGCAGGGTCTGTCAATATGTTATGTCGAACCCATAGCCCACAGCAGCCTCTTCTCAATAACTTCCACACATATTTGGATGACGATTCCTGGCAAGAAGCAAGCATCTCGCAAGGCGAATGCTCTGGCACTTTGGATTCACAAGATAACAGAATCACTCTGCTTGCATCCATGGATATCATGCAACTGAAAATGCTTCCTCGGAATGAGATTCTGTTCAAATAATGTTTGCGATTTAGAGCAATATTATGAACTCAATGCTCATGGAAATTCTATTTCCTGTTTTGTCCTCTAAATTCAGGTTCCATAATTGTAAACTAATAAAGAATGTTATTGATTGGTCATGCTCCTTGTCGAAAGACCAGTTTCAGACTGTTCTGTTCATTTTCTAATTGATTTCTTGTTTTTGGCACAGTCAATTAACTAATTCACTTTTAGTTGGTCATACACATTTTATTATACTATTTCTTCTCTGCATGGAAGGAAGATTGAGTGTTGTTTTGTTGAAACCACTTTGTAGATAAGAAGTAGGTTAGAATGTTTGCCTGGGCTTCTTCATCTGTTTTTTCTTTTTCTTTTTTTTTGGTCCACGTGCCTCCAGCACCGAATTGCAAACCATCCTTCCAACAAATGGAGTAAACAAGCATTTTCGAATGAGGAATATTTAAAGCACCCTGAACCTCACATATTTAGCGGTATTCATTGCATCTACTTCACTTGCTGATGTTACAGGGTTGTAAATAGCCCCAATTTATCAGCTTTGATTTCATCTCCTGTGAACATAAGGATTGCTTAGACCCAATTCATAACACATGCTTGGTTAGCTACACGTTACAATGAATGTTTCTTTCAAAAATCACCCTTGTTTTTGGTCCAATACTCCATTTTGGTGTCTTGTCAGAATAAATAATCACAGATTTTTATAACAGTATACCTTGTGGTGAAGAATTGAGGAAAAGACTCTCAAAGTAGTCAACAATATTGCTTGTGCATGAAGATGTGTGCTCAAGAGAGGATGCGAGATGTTAATTGAAGACTAAGAATTATATATCCATCCATTTTCTATACTGCATGTCCTCATTAGCGATTTTTCTTGCTGACTTGGCGTAGTACAACCTTGACTGGTCGCCACTCAGAGTGCCAAAACTCACAGTTCAAACAACTGATCATTCATCCATCCATTTTTTGAAGATAATTTATCAAATGGAAATAATATTTTGGAGTAAAAGAATAAAAAATAATGTTTTAAACTCTGATTCATTGATTAATAGAAGAAAAAAAATAATTTACAGTTATTAAAATAATTGCTTACAGCAGATTTAAAGTAAATTGTAATATTTACGGCTAATCCATGGGTTCGGAATCGGCATCACATTAATTTATATGCGAGAGTGTGAATGGTGGTCTTTATTGTGTCATTCGTGTGGGTGACGTCACCGATTTAACTTTATAGATGATGGATGAATGGATAAAGTAGGCTACAGGTCATTTGATTATTTTGCAATGAACAAGAATGTTTTGCAACAGGTTAAATGAAATATTCGTTTTTGAACGACGGGAAATCTCAACTGACAGTCTGTCGCTTCTCCGGCAGGCTGTGCTGTGCCCGCGCACTAGTGCGCGCGACACGGCTCGTCACGAGCGCGCGGAAGCAGCAGAGGAGAACGCTCACGGCGGAGCAGCCACTCGGTGAGCAGTTGCTGTGCATTGCAGTTGTACCGCGGTGGATGGTAGGCATAAGTACGGACTTTTCCACCGGGATATTCCGCAGCATGTGCAGGTAAGTCTCGCGGTTTGAGCCGCATATATTTCTTCGGGGATTCATGCGAAGTTCCAAACATGCACGCGAACGTGCGCTGAGCATGAATGAGGAGCAACACGCATTTCTGCAACGAGTGATGCGATTTATTGTAAATATTTTTAAATGAATATTTATGATGTGCTGGACGCGATGAATAAGCAAGGGCACGGTGCACAGTCTAATACTGTAAATGAAGTCCTGCAGCAGTGTGTGTCCTGAATAACTGGGTGGAGGAAGAGCAGATGAGAGGTGATTGCTGATGATTGGTGTGCTGAACGTGTTGGATCTCAGTCGCGTGGGACTGTCCGAGTCCGGGCGCCATCCGGACCACAACCTTGTGTTTGTGTGTGTTTTGTTTAATAATAATAATCTAAGCCTTTTGAGAGTATTTCATAGAGGCAGGTGTATGTTGGATACTGGACTCCAAATCATATACATTGTCTTGAATATCAATGCGTTAGGTTGCATTTGCTTAAAAAAGAAAAAGAAAAAACGCAATGGAGCAGCCTATACACACATCTTGTGCCTTGATGTCAATTAATTTCCAAACTCAACCTTAAAATACACTTGGTGTCATAATGAGCCCTGCAAGATTGCCTGTAGCTGCAGACAAGTATATGCATGCAACAACTGGGGGCTGGTCTCAAATGTCCCACGGATCTCCATCATGAAGGTTACCAGCAGTCATTAGAGGGCTGCTTTGGCGGCTCGGGAATATTTACAGTCTGGTTTCTGCAAAAGCCATCAGGACGCAATTTCTGATGTGACCAAAGAGGTTATTTAGTGTACAGCCTGGCTTCTCTGATTACAACATACATCACATGCACACACTTGTGTATATACAGTACATCTGCTTTGTGTGTTAATCTTCTCACCTTTCAACTGGCAGGCATCCAAACAAGTGCACAGCTGTATGGCTGCTCGGCGGGCCTGTGTTTACAGCTCCTCTTCATTTCTGTCCCTATCACCTCCTCCTCTTCCACCCCATCACCTCTTATCCTTGCACCTCCTTTATCACCGCTCTCGCTTTCAACAGCTTCGCACAGGCTGGGCTGTAGATCAGCTCGGCTCAGGGTGGACTTGTGTCCTTGCAGTAGCCGATGTAATATTACCAGCACGTAACTAGGAGAGAGCCTGCAGGTGTTTATCATGCTGCCCAATGAATTTTTAAACACATTTGATGTTCTTCAAAGATTTATTCCTGCTTGACATGTTGGGAAATAAGCTTGGAGGTGCAGTTTGAACATAATGCAAACAGTTCAGTGTTTCCCACACCATATTAATACTTGGGTGGGCCACCCAAGTAAACTGGCCACCACCCAAGAAGTTTTCAAGAAAATCTGTTAAGAATATATTTAAACAGAAAAAAAAAGTGTCGCGACCGGATATACCGCATGTAACGTTAGTTCACCGTCACTCACTTGTGGATCGTGAGGCTAGAGGAGACGTAGTAACAGGACTGAGAACTGAGCACTTGTTAGTGCAATAAGAAAATAGCAAAATATAAGTTAAAAATAATAAAATAGCATATAATAAAATATCTAGATATCTACAGTATAAAAAATGACACATAGAGGTAGGAAATATTGGTGAATTACACGTTATTTGTATTGCAGACAGTTAACACATGTTGCACATTTGCATAAAAAAACAATTACAGTTATTTAGATAACGCTGCATAAGGAATCATTTCATTTAAAAAACTATCAACGCTGTTGTAAACATATTCCAGACATTCCAAAAATATTCTGGATGTACTTTTTTTTTTTTTTGCATTGAATTATGGGCATCATGGTTTTCAAGGGGTTAGTATGCATGCCACTTCTGCAGTTTCACATTTTTAACTCTTCTTCTCTGGGTCCCTTCCACATTCCAGTAACATGCATGTTAGGCTGAAGAAGCTAAATCGTCCAGTGCATTAATGTGAGTGTCAATATTAGTTATTCCGTCTATGATGGATTTCCCCTGTGATTGGCAAACTGGATGAATCAATTCATTGAAACAACAAAAAAAAAATTCTGGGTGATTTTTTTTTTGGAGATTGGGTGAAGCAAAGCAAGGATTGTGATCTTATTACAATTAAAATATCTACTGAAGTTAAATAACCATATGCATATGTTAAATCAAAGCAGCAACATACAGTATTTGTCTTGACAACAGCTTCATTAAGTCAGGTACTGGCACATCTCTTTGTGGTTTGGGCTTGGATTGCAGATCTTATTCGTGTGGGTCGGATGACTGTACTAATGGGTCGGATGACTGTACTAATGGGTCAAATGTGCTTGTTGCGGCTGCAGCATTGAACATTGAATCTGGTTAGAGACAGGTCTTGAAAAAAAAAATCATTTTTGGAGTCGCTGTTTGGCAGCATTTTTAATGGATTAAAGCCAGCCTGCAGTGTGTTGGCGCAAACAAACCACCCAGATGGAATAATTGAGTGTTTCCACGCAAAATACATACAATATACTAATTGACTGATATATTTTTTGTTTAATTTTTCCTACACCATGGTTGAAGCATCAACTCGTCAGTCTACAGCCATTACTGTATACCCTAATTTAAACAATTTTTGTTTGTGCCGCATTTCTACAAGATAATTAAATATCATAATGAGATTATATTCTGCCTTTACAAATGTGTAAATGCTCAGTTTTGATGGACAGTATCTGTGAAGTATTAAATTATTCATGTGTATTATAGTGGTTGTAATTTACAGTGGTGTCAAACTGCAGTGTATCAGGATGTCATAACATTGTGACTGCTGTGTGTATTTAGGATCATGTATAAAAAAGAGTGAACATTGTTCCGTTACTGTCTGACTGACTGTCCGAAATAATGAATTGATCTGTTTTAAATCTTGACCCACACAGCAAATACTGACTATTAGTATAAATGTTTTGTGAAAGCCTCCCCCCCCCCCTTTTTTTTTTTCTTCGTCTCATTAAAAAATCCGCACATGACTCTTAACTGGTTTAGTGGTAAAGAAACTTGATGAGCGTCTCTACACCAGTACAAATGGCTTCATGTCAAATCAAGCCATGGTGCAATGCTCGATTTGAACTACTTAGCAGAAGTGTGGCACTAGAGCAGTTTTATGTAATATGATATGAATGAATATGCATTTATGGTTTATGTCATATGATACTTCTTGATCAAAGCTCCCTCGAGTTGTTAAACTAAAGTCACTTGAAAGCAGAAGTGTGTCCTTTTTCTTAATGTTAATACGCAAGTATATGCAGAGTATCAAATGACTATTAGGGCTGGGCAATAAACCAAATGAATTCGATTAATCGTCATTTTGAAAATCGAATCCTTGAAACTTTGCTAAATCGTGAAATCGAATTTTGTCTTCTGGCTTATGAAAAGCTGTTGTTCTTATGTTCAGTTACATCCAGATGATATTGTGAGTTGTAATTTTGCACAAGTGGCAGAATGCTGGATGGGTGGTTTACATGTTTATAATAGCGACCAACTACTTAATTGTGCCAATTAAGCACAAACTATGAATGTTATGTTTATGTTAAAACTAGTCTAAAAAGGCTTGTTTAAATAAAAAATAAAAAAACAGTTTAGTGATGGTCAGGCTGAGAAGGGAGGGTGTAAAAAAAAAAAGGCTGCCACATTACTAGTACAAGGCTGGATCTAGTCTAGTGGGATACAGGGCCATTAGCCACCCCAAAATCTTGAGATATTTTTAACTATTTGCCTTACAACCTTTAACAGAAAGCTGTTATGTAGCAGTTTATCAAATTAAATTGTTTAATAAATTAAAGCTGAATCATTTTAAAGCGGCCCTTGCACCCTTACATTTTTCTGTATATGGCCCTCAAGCAAAAAAAAAAAAAGAGTTCGTACAACCCTGTTTTACAACAATAAAGATATGTGTTACAGGCCTTTGACTGTTTTATATTTTTTTTGTATTGTTTATTTGTTTAAATATACAGCAAAGAGAAAAATCTGATTCAAAAAAGCTCAGCTGATTTTTACCTATTTTCAAAAAGCTGATATCAGCTAAATGATCAAATTGGTTGAGCCCTAATATTAGAGCTGCCAAAGTTAATCAATTAATCGACAAGTAATTGATTATCAAATTAATCAACAACAATTTTAATAATCAAGTAATCGTTTGGAGACATTTTTTTTATTGTTCAAATCCGCTTACTTCAGCTTATCAACAGTAATTGCTTATTGATTTCTGTAGTCCTAAGACTGATTATCTTCTGTTTAATCAAAATAAGACATTTACAACTATCTGTTTTTACTTTGAAAAACAATGATCGAACCTCCACCTTTTTTTATTTTACAATCACTATACAAATACGAATTAAGAAATAAACACCATCACTGGTTAATAAACAGTAATCAGGGAAAAAATGCTTTTGTAATACACTTTAAAGCAAAATTAAATCTGAATCTGAATCTGATTAGTCGATTAACCGATTGAATAATCGATAGATGAATCAATTCTAAAAATATAAAATAGTGACAGCCCTACCTAATATAAACTACTGTACTTCTCATTGATTTATTTTGTTATTAACTTCTTTCATTTGTTTGAGTTGAGCGTGAAGACTCAACTTTGATGTCGTTTGTCATCTCAAATGTATTTTCCAGACGTGGCATTAGTACGTGCCCAAGTGAGCAACTCATGTCTGCATATTGCAGAGATGTCGGTCCTTTCCTTCTGGTGAACGACACGGATTGAGTGAGTTTTAACAATCCCTGCAGATGTACAGTACATGCAGATTTTGATGAGGGGTGGTGCGCGTCCCCTGCTGCAGTGGCTGACCTCTCTGCCAAGCACAGTGACCTCCACACGGAGGAGGAGAGGGAGGCCATCCCTCTGTTCGTTTTGTTCTCATTCTCCCCGAGCGCCTTGCTCCACAGGCTGCCTGCTTGGAAATGGCATTACTGCTACCCCTCCTCTCCGTGCTCCCCCCCTCCCCCACACTTCTCCTTCATCTCTGGGGTCCCGAGGGCTTCGTGAGCGTCTGTTCGTGCCAAATGCCAGCACTCTGAAAGCCCCACCTCCCTCACACTGAGTGTCTAGGAGAGAGAGTGAGTTGGGGGATTTCTTTGGTTCCCCTCTCCATACAAGCTGGGGGGTGCCTGTTATGTGTTGCTGGATGCTGCTCCTTTCCCCAGTGTTGGAACGTTTGGCCATGTGAGTAAGTGTGTGTGTGCAAGGTCCCACTATTGTTCTCCACAACTGCTGGAATGCTGTTGAATGGTGGTGGTGGCAGTTCAGCAGTATTGTCTGTCTTTGTCATTTTCATACTTTGTCATTTTTGCCTCTTTTGTGAGACTGCCTTGCCGTACAATGAGTCTGCTGAAACACTGTCTGCCGTACCTATGGTCAAGGACAATGGCGATATGCTGTATCCGTTTTGCCATTAATGATCAACTCAGCAGCGGAGGTGGCAAATCCAGGTCCAGAAAGTAAAAACCCTGCCACAGTTTGGCTTTAGCCAAGGTGCTAGCTAGCTCCCATGGTGCTTGTTTAACTTTTAGGGAGCTAGCTAGCTAGCATGAGGGGCTTAAGCCAAACTGTGGCAGGTTTTTACTTTCTGGACCTGGATTTGCCACCTCTGATTAGCAGTGGGTAAATGTCTTGAATATGCTGAATATATTTGCCCCCACATTTCAACAGTAATAAAAGATAACACCATTGCTTAATAATTATAATTCATACCTTATGTAGAGACTAGTATTGTTACAATATAGAGATCCTGATGTCACGTGACTTTGTCTGAACACGCCCCCCTGGGGCAGGAAATTATTGGCGCAGCGTTAATGGTCTACAAAGTTGTGGAGGGCGAAAACTAGCGTTTTTTCATCAACTTTCCACCCAAGAGTATTAAAAGTCACTTTGATGAAAAGGACATGATATACAAGTACATGCGCGAGATGCACAGGTTGGATTGGACTCTGGAGCCCGGTTTCAAAAGTGATCAGTTTCAAGTTCCGAAACCACGCCATTGTTTGGATGAATGGCCTAAATGATAAGAAACTTGTGAAGATACATTGAAACTGGCTTTCGTGTGGACGGGGGGCCTTAAACTGTTGCCACTAATGACCACGGCTGGTCACGCGCTTGAAGCCAATACAGCAATCAGGGCTCCTCCCTTGCCCTGATTGGTGGACCGAGTCAGGGACAAGGGCCACCAATCAGGGAGGTGCGCTCACACAGCCCACACCCAAACACATCAAAAAAAAAACAACGGCCACACACATCGTGGACCATAATAAGGAGGAGAACTTGTATATTTTTTATTAAAGAATTATACCTGCATTTCAACAAAAGATGCCTCTGCCAAAACTAATATTGGGCTCTAAGGAACTGAGTGATAAAAGAAAAAGTGGATGTTCAAAGCAGCACATACCGTCCACTCGTTAAAAAATAGTGACCACCCTTCTAATGCTTTAAATTAATGCATGTAGATATGTTTATTGCTCAAACCAACCTGCGCTACCTTTCATGTAACTGTCAAGCTAATTAATTAATGATTAATCTGCGTTAATACACGATTAATGCAGTAATTTTTGCAATTAATCAATGAGTTAACACTAACATTGACAACACAACTAATAACTAATGACTTCCCAATGAATTTGCCCAACACTGATTATTATAGATACCAAACAGGCGCTGTCATCTTGGACTTTAGAACATAAAAGAATGATGCGACAACCAGTGAGCTGCAGGTCTGTGTTTAAAAAAGCCTCAATGATAAAAGGTTAACTCGTGGCTAGACTGATTTGATCTGACAGAGAGGTGCTGACAGTGAGAGTCATAGAAGCGCTTTGTGTGTTGCGAAGGTCTGAATTTTGTGAACTGTTTGAATCGAGTATGAGTGTAACCTAACACTACCAGGCTGTTCATCATACTGGTAGCGGCGATGTGATATTGTGAGGGATGTTTTGTTTGTTCGCTCGGGCCTGCAGTAACCATGCATATGCCAACCAAACACAATTTAATTATTGGTTTGCTGAACAACCTTCCTTGTCACTAGATATGATTTCAAAAGAACAACCTTAAAATGTAGAGTTAGCAGAGTGATAATGCGAAGGAATTTCCATCAAATATGGTGTGATGGTGAATTATGTAGACATTGGAAATAGTATAAAAAATTATTCTGTTAGGTTCTTTTTTAGTGTGTGTTTTGTATTTCATCTTTCTCTGTGAGCATTAGACGGCCAGAGCCTTTGGGCAATTTTAATCAGATGGGGTTGTATGCGCAGCAGTAGCCAATGGGAGACACGGCAGATTTTTTCAGTTGTTTCCTCCGTTTTGCCTCGTGATCTTACGTTTCTTTTAAATGATTTCTGTTAACAGTAGGTACAGAACATCTGTGATTTCTGTTGTTTTGTTTTATGTGTAGGTTTGATTTAATGATATAATGATAATGATAATGATATATATATATATATATATATATATATATATATAATTTTGTGATACATTTTATTATCCATGTAAAAAATTACACTCCCCATGCATTTTCTTATTGCATTTGTCTGTTGTCTAAATTTGGGGCTGTCCAGAGCAGTCTACTATATAAACTGTGCTCTACTGGCAGTTACTGTACTTGACCATGAGCCAATTTAGGAAATGAAGCTGTGATTATTATCAGGCTCAAATTAATTATACAAACAGTATGCCGTTAAAGAGGACCACTATAGACCATTATCTCTTATCAGCACACATAAATTCACCAAACCTCTTTATGTTTAATCATGCACACCAACAATAATTTTCTCATTTTTAGGCAACACAGACAGGTGTCTCATTTTAATTTCCACATTCTTGCATCGATAGATGAAGGTTTTACTGGTGTGCAAAACATAATTTTAACATCCCCCCTTTCTCACTCCTGACAAAGGTCATTACTGGTGATATATTGTACTTCAGTTAATACTCATTTAATTATAATAATTATTTAAAATACCATATTTGGAGACAGTCGGGAGCTCAGCCTTGCACCATCAATATCGACGAGCTGATCATGCATTATATTTCCCCAAACCTTGTCTGTGAAGTGAACACAAGGCATGATTTGGGATTTGCGGCTCTTTGTGCATGTGCACACAATGTGGTCGCAGTGAAGGGATCATATAACTGGCCTGGAGCTGTGTCTAATTGAGCTGAAAATCATGCTCCAGGTCTTGATCGGGCAAAACATGAGTAGTGGTGCCATGCTTGTACATTGTAAAGAGCATTGGAGGTTGTGCAGTCCATCTGACAAAAGTGTCAATTGTCGTTTATGTATCTGACAGATGCCAGTACAGTAGTTTCAAATGATTCAATTTAGAGCTGTCAAAATTAATCGACAAGTAATCGATTATCAAGTTAATCGACAACTATTTTGATAATCAAGTAATCGTTCTGAGCGATTTTTTAATTAAAAATTGTCCAAATCCTCTGATTTCAACTAATCAACAATAGTTGTTCACTGATTTCTGTAGGTCTTCATGAAAAAAGACTGATGATCTGTTTAATCAAAATAAGACATTTGCAAACATCTGTTTTTACTTTGAAAAACAGTGGCCAAACCAGTAACAGTACAGCAACCCCCCCACCTCCCCTTTTTTCTTTTTACTTTTTTTTTCTATCACTAACGAAACAGAAGTACAAAATAAACACCAATCACTGGTTTACTCATTTGCTCCCCAAAACGTATAAAACCGCTCTATTTTAAATATTGCCATGGTTCCAAATATGTATTTATAATTTTTTATGTTTTTTTTTATGCAAGAGCATACAGAAGGCTTTGATGCTGCCTCTGATCTGAAGAGGTCGCTTAAAGCAATGGTAGTCATTACAAAAAACGGCCAGCAGATGGCAGAAGAGTATCAGAGCTCAACCATGTTGGGGCATGTTGCAACAAACTTTTTTTTCCAATGTTTTGAACAGGTTTGGGAGTAATGATAAACTTAGCTATTTTCTAATGCTAAATGCTACAAAGCAGAAACAGATACAAATATATATATTTTTTCCTGAAAATGAAAGAAGAGACTCTAATCTTTCTTTTGGTAGGTTCCATGCTTTTATATCATTAGAACACAATATTCTGTGGGCCTTGCAAAATCAATCAAAATCCAGTAAAAAACAGTAGCGAAGAGGGTTGCTTCAGTGAAAATGGCTGGGAGTGAATGAGTTAATCTACAGTAATCAGGAAAAAAATGCTTTTGTAAAACACTTCAATGCAAAATTAAAATGAATCAGATTAGTCGATTAATCGTTTGAATAGTCGATAGATTAATCGATTCCTCGATAGTGATAGCACTAATTCCATGATTCACTATCTAATCATGATGTAACGTATGTTGCAATGTGCACACAGACAGATTTTTTCTTTTTGCTGCTGTGTATTCTTGGCACCCCGTGGCACCAGAGCAGATGGGTGGTGACAGTAGGTGGATGCTGGCAAGTCAGTCAGTTGCTTGTAGAACTATATATCACAGTTATTAATTAGAAACCCTTGTCTTGGCCTACTGTTTGACAGAATGTGGTTCTCAGCAATGTCCGTCCGTCTGTCTGCCTGTCTGTCTGTCTGTCTGTCTTCTCGCCCGCCCGTCTATCTATCTATCTATCTATCTATCTATCTATCTATCTATCTATCTATCTATCTATCTATCTATCTATCTATCTATCTATCTATCTATCTATCTATCTATCTATCTATCTATCCATCCATCCATCCATCCATCCATCCATCCATCCATCCATCCATCCATCCATCCATCCATCCATCCATCCACCCAGCATGGATGTTACTGCCCCCAGTGCCCTATATTTGGCACAGATGTTCCGGTGCGCTATTCCTGCTTCCTGGTTATGCCGCTCCAGGTATACCTCACATGCCAGCATCTTACAACCTGCTGTGATGCACTGCCTCTGGACTTTGTCTTTCAGGCTTTGCACAGCCCCCACCTTGGGTCTTGTCTGATGTGGTCGACCTTGGCCTCAATTGATCCTGTCACAGGGCCTGTGTGTGTACACATAACAGTACACAGAGTCAACCAAAACAATGTTAAAAGGAAAACTTGCATAAATATTTGTAATACCAAATTTATTCAGACATTATGAGGTTAATAAAAGTTACTTTTGGGCTCTACAATTACAACCCGTGCCATTAGCTCCTGGACATTTAGGTGTACAGTACTGCAAACTACTGCGTGGGGGATGTTCAAAGTGTCCAATGGGATTGTTGAACATGCATTTTTAATTCATTATCTAAGGGCCACCAGTGTAGTCAATTTCTGTGTTACTAAATTCTCCAGATTATGTGGTAGTGATGGTTTTTAAATTGTGTCTTTAAACTGGCAGAGGCTTTGAGATTTAGTCGATTCAAACTCACAAAATGTGTAATTTAAAGCAGTGCTTCTCAACCTTTTTGGAGCCACGGCACACTTTTTTCATCGAAAAAATCTCGAGGCACACCACCCATAGAAAATGTTAAAAAACAAACACACAAAAAACCCTAAACTAAAATGGCTGTAGCGTTTCATTTTTGTAATGTTTATATTACTGTATATCTATTGTATATGATTGAACAACAAGTTCACATAACTTGGAAAAGCACAGATCATTTGTTAAACTCAAAAGTGCAAATATTCTTACAGGTTTATTATGCACATTATAATCAAACTATATAAAAGAAATTGCCAATGCTAAGAAATATGCGGTGCTTAATTCTATCATGGCCAACATCAATGCTATAACTATTACTCAATTTCCTCCTCAAAATCATCAGCTTCCACTTGATCTCTCTGAAAAACATACTTTTGTACACTTTCAATTAAGAGAGTATGGTGATATATCTTCAGTTTATAATTTTACACATTTATAAACATGTTTAACAATTGATTTACATCAGGAAACTTCCCAACTCTAGGCTTAACATGCATCAATCACAATTTCACACGCAAATGTTATATAACTGCCCACCGTTTCTCACCTTAATTCGTCCGGTGCTGCCGACAGACCTCGACTCCATCGCCTCATATTTCCTTCAACACTTTTCACGTGTTTAGTACTCGTGAAACGTTTGTCGAAGGACGACTTTAAGTTCACCGTCGCTTTCGTGCAGAAGGTCCAAATATTGGTTTGCACGGTCATTTAATTTCTCATTATTCCTTCTATCCATTTTCCAAACCGTTTATCCTGACAAGGGTCCCAGCTTTTAGGTGGCATTCACATTTTCTCTACTGTCAATGTAAACACATTTACTTGCATATATATCAATGTTCACTAGCGTGGAAAACAGGATGTGACAGCTTCGACGTGAGGGCTTTCGTATACTGCCCGGGGAGCCATTTTGGGCGAAATAACCTCAAACTGAAGTGAAACGTGCATTTTAAAAATTTATTTGTTGCGGGAAAGTGTTGGGCTTTGGCCAAAGATGCGTGTAAGTGCGATTTCGCTGGATTTTCTGAATTACTCAACAACGACACTATTTCCAGATAATAATTAATTTGTTTGTTACCAATTAGGTGGAATTGGACAATTTACCACGGCACACCAGACAGTATATCGCGGCACACTAGTGGTTTGAAGAAGAGCATGACATCAACAGCAGGAAATTTTACTGTATCCACGCAGACCTCCACTATGGTGACTCCTTCCTTAGCATTACTGCTCAGTATGACACTGACATTGAAATAGGACTTTAAGACTTTCATATCATTAAAAACAATAAATTGAATTGGAATGATCTCAAAACTCACCAGTACACAGCAAATCTCTGCAATCTTATGACATTGTCGATCACTGTGTGGGTGAAAGCACTTACCGGTAAATGCTTTTTTTTGGTTTTGTTTTCATGTCAAGAACCTGATTTTCCACTGGTCAAAGAAGCTAAATATTCTGAATGGGCTCAACCACTAGCGAGTGGACATTCATCACTTAGTCAAATGACTGAATTTGAAGCAAATGCAACAGGAACTACATATATTTTGGTCTCCAGGAGAAGGTTTGCTTTTATTAAGTGCTGCTGACATTCAACATTCTCAGCCCAACTATTTCATTTGACCTTTTTTTTTCTTCTTAAAAAAAAACACGGACACGCACGCACACACACACGGTTTCATTTGACAATTGATACTATTGTCAGCACTGACCTTATAATCAATCTCTGGTCCAGATGTTCAAAAATTGGCCTTTCCCGCTGTGGCCAATGCCTTTTTGTCTTAGATGGATATTCTTGCGAGAGGTCTTGTTGACAGAAAATTGGAAAATGCTTTTAAAGTGCAGCTTGGTGGCATTTCGGGAATCAATAGCTTGTTAGGTCTGATGTGAAAGTGATTCAACAATGAACTCAGATAAAAACCTTTTACACCCTTTGACATTACTTTGAACAAAAGCAGAAAATTGTTGCCTGAAGCAAAGTTTTGTTCCTTTCTCTAACCATATCTTTTTGCAAATTTAATTATATAACACACTTTATCACTAACACTGAAGGGTATTACTGTAGATGGCCATTGAACTTTGGCTGGGTTTCTGAATAGTACGGGTCACTTATTGATTCACCAAGTTTAAAAAACAAACTAATTTAATTTAGCCAGGGAATGAATAATACAAATTTGTGATTTTTTGCATATATTGCTTACAAGATCAGGCATAATTAGGGTCGCCGAACACTAAGTGATGTAGTTGTGTGCGGGATTCTCAGCCACTGGTTTTGTGACCATTCAAAATACGAATCACAGTTGCACGATGTGGCGATGTTGCGATCATAGCCAAGCAAAAAAAGGCACTGAAGCTTTCACACAGGCAAAAAAAAATATATAATCATTTCCATTTCCATTTTCTTTGTGTTCTTCTTCTGGAGGCCCAGTGACGTAATGCATCACTGCTCACTCATGGGCAGTAGAAGCTAGTAGAGTCGGACATTAGCTGAAAACTACTTGGGGCTAACCATGACCGCCGCTAGTCTTACTAGATTAATATCAGCGGCGAAGAACAAGGGCAGTGGCACAAAATAAAGTTTCATCGCCAGTTTAATACAGTTTGAGGCGACGCAAACGGGACCAAGCACATTAGCTCAAAACTGGTAAATTTGAACTGGAACATATATCCTGTTGCGACAGCCATTCAACATCGAGAATGTGCTTAGCACATCCAACACACAGTACTAAAAACAAAAACAAAAAACTTATCACTGTGGTCTGGGGGCATCGGGAGCTGTAGAACAGCGCTATCTTCCAATACCGGCCGGGACCGAGCCAAAAAGGAGCACAGTTGAAGAATAAGGAGCGAGGAAGTTGGCGTACCTAAGTGTATGTACTATTTTATTAAGACACCTGGGAACGATGAAAAAATTGCATGGTATGTCTCCTTAAGGCAATTAATTGGCAAGCAGTTGGCGAGCAGGAACACTGCAGCATAAATGGTGTTCCAAATGAGACGGGCTAAACTGCAGAGCAGCTCAAGCTCAATTTTAATAAGTAATACGTAATGCAGCACTCCATATTGGAAGAAAATTGTGCCAAGATGTTAAAAAATTAACTTTTTTGACATTGACCAGCCGTTAAAGTATGGAAGGCAGTCAGTATTTAGTACATAAATGCTAGTGTTGTTCCGATACCGATAGTGGTATCGGCAGAGAACCCGACTGCATTAAAACAGTGGTATCGGTATCGGTGAGTACTTACAAGTAACATGCCAATACCATAAATTTTGACGCTAATATAAGAATTTGAATGCAGCATCTTGTGTCTTGCTCATGCTCGACATTCACTGATGTGTGACATGTTCACTGCATGCCGAGCTAAGATATACTATTGGCCCTTGTATGCACTGAATCAATGGCAGGACTGCTTTTTCGTGTTGAGAAAAAACAACAACTTGGGCATCAGTATGGTATCGGCATCGACCGATACTGCAAAGCTGAGTATCGGAATCGGTATTGGGAGCCAAAAACGGTATTGGAACAACACTAATAAATACCATCACCCACACACATAACACCACACAGACTCAGGCGAAAAGCAATGCATGTGCACCAGGTAGTAATTGGCGGAGGGGGCGGAGAATTCCTGAGGTAGTTAAGTGGAGGGAAAGTGCCTAGTCAGCAGCAGAGTGTGGGTTTAGCTTGAGGCATATGTGTTTAAGAGAAGGAACAGGTGTGGGGGTAATTCCACTGGCCTAATGTTTTCACTTTCTCTGGTTGTAATTTTTCACCAAGTGGTTGTCAGTGATGTGTGATGCTTCATCCATACGTGATTCATATCCAGATAGATGGACAATTTATTTAGCCCAGGTCTGAGCTACAGCATTTGGTAAATCTGAACAATATATCCATCCATCCATCCATTTTCTTGGCCGCTTTTCCTCACTAGGGTCGCGGGGGTGCTGGAGCCTATCCCAGCTGGCTTCGGGCAGTAGGCGGGGTACACCCTGAACTGGTTGCCAGCCAATCGCAGGGCACACAGAGACGAACAACCACACTCACATTCACACCTAGGGACAATTTGGAGAGTTCAATTAACCTGCCATGCATGTTTTTGGAATGTGGGAGGAAACCGGAGTACCCGGTGAAAACCCACGCAAGCACGGGGAGAACATGCAAACTCCACCCAGGAAGGCCGAAGCCCGGACTCGATCTCACGTCCTCTGCACTGGGAGGCGGACGTGCTAACCAGTCAGCCACCGTGCTGCCCCTGAACAATATAATGGTGTCCAATTAAAAGTATGTGCCTGTATTTTTCCATGCCTTCAAATATGAACAAGCGTTATCATCCTTCTCTATGGTTCTCATGTTTTTCTTCATTTATTAATTGTCGTGCTCTTTAAGGACATATTTCCTATGACCTGGTTTTTGCATCACACACTAAAAAATGTGAGTCCCACTTGATTTTCTACTAAAACAGTGCTTTACTTTATTGTAGAATCCCTTTAAAACCTAGCGAAAAGATTATCTCAGACTAGAAGGGATGTGGCCTTACAAGTAAAAAAATATACATTGTTCTTGTTTTATATAACATTATGCTTTATTCAAGCATTTGATACACTGGTTGATTTTGGTTGTTTGGCGTTTGGAGGGGTCCTTTGGCGAAAGTCAGACATCTGTTCTGCCTGCAACCGGTCAAAGAGATTCTGCAGCCTGGAGGTGCTGATGTCCCTTCTTTACGCATCAAATTTGATCAAGAAGGAAGAAGCTGTCCAGACATAAGAGAAGTTTATTACAAGTTGTTGGTACCACTCCAAGGGTCCGCCATAAAAGCCCGATAAATTTCAAATCATACGTTTGGTAAATGTAAGGCTTAAAATAAGTGATTTTGTATCACAGTTTGCAAGTCAAAATGTGCATTTTGCGCCTCATCAAAACACATTGATTAGAAAAAAATCACAGTTTTAAATTTTTTCAATAATTTAGAGTGACTTTTTCTCATGTCTTCTTCACTTAAATAGATCAATATTATAGATGTCCTAGTCTGATCACTTGATCAGAAATCAAAAAGTGTCAGTCCCCAGAGTGTTCACTGGAGGGAGAAAGAAAGGAATAAAATGAAACTTTTTATGTACATCTGTAGCTCTTTTCGGGAAAAAAAAAAGCCCCGGTGTGAGAATGTGGAAACATTTTGCTTACACAGTCAACAATGCAGAACATCGATTACTATTCTCCCTTGTCGCAATGGGAACTGTGCCAGGCGGCCCGCAACATGCATCAAATTATATTTATCGATGGGGTTGGGGCTGTGGAGTTTGGTGGTCGGCGTTCACCGGCCCCTGGTCCCCAGCCCCTGGTCCCCAGCCACTGGCTCGAAAAAATTATGTCTGGTCGTCTCTTTCACTATCCATCTGGTGTAACGCTGCTTCTGCAATCCCCTTACCTCAAGTAGGAGAAATGACTGATCGGGAGCCACGCGGGAGATACGATTGAAATTTGTGAGTCTCCCGCCTGAATCGGCGGAGTTGGCAAGTATGTATGTATGCCTTAGTGAAGACAGTAAAACAAACAGCAAGCAATAACAAAGTTTATGCTAAAGTGTTGAGTGTGCATTAAAGTCAGAATTCATTGATTATTGCAGTACAGAAGCTCCCCAACTTACGAACGAGTTACGTTCCAAGCGATCGTTCGTAAGGTGAATTTGTTCGTAAGTTGCTTCAGTGCTATATTTTGTATTATAATTTATGTTTAAAGAGAATACGTACAGTACTGTACTACGTATGTTAGAGAGAGAGAGCGAGAGACACACACAGTATGTACATGTACGTAATAAGATAAATAAAATGAAGTTTAACTTACTTTTGGAAGATGTACTCGATGCTTAAGGATTTGATGGAGGAGGAGGAGGAGGAAGAGGAGGATTTTATATCATGAGAGGTTCTTCGTCGTCGCTGGAATGGGCTTCAAAAGTTACTTCCTCCTCCGTAACTTCAATGTAGGAAGAAGTTGAGGGTCGAGGAGAAGAAGATGAGGGTTGATGAGTATCTTCCTTGCAGGATTTACTAGAAACTGGCCGAAAGAAGCGATCTAACGACGATTGCACAGTTTTCTTCTTTTTTCATCATAAATGATGCGGTAGCACTGTATGGCATCATTCAATTGATTTGCAACCTTTGTGCAACGTTCAATATTTGGGTCTTGCTGCTCGAAGAGTGCGATGGCTTTATCTATGAGCGACAGGCGTTTCTTCTTCTTCCTCCTCCTCGACACGTTGCTGAGCCTCCAATGCTGGGTGAGCTCTCACAGCGCCAAGCGTCGGTATTAGCGGCGGAAAGAAGCACTACAGTACTCGGAAAAAGGTGCGCAATACAAAATCTAACTTACAGCATCTCTTTCCGAACATTTTTTGACATGCGCGCATGCGCGCAGACATGTTCGTATGTACCGTTGTTCGTAACTCGAATGTTCGTAAGTAGGGGAGCGTCTCTATTCTCTTCTAATATTACGTGACACATTTACGTGTTTTTAGATGAACCACTACTGCCAGTGTTGAGCAAGCGATTTGCAAAATGATTCTTCATTAAATGACACTTCAACACATTGAAGCTACCCACCAGAGAAATGTAGCAAGCTAAGCTACTATAAAAGCTTCTTATTTATTAAACATTGTAATTTTATTTTTGGCATATAAGAGTCCACTTAAGTCAACCTTGGGCATATTAACAGGAATTATTTTCGTACATTAGTCTAAAAGACTTTTCTCAGAGGATGAAGTACTTCTCATGCTAACCTGAAGTGCATGACTGACTGAAGCATTCAAATACTCCTCGTCCAACCTGGTGGGTTAAATGAATTTATATTAATACAGTAAAGACAAAATGTCAGTGTTCTTTTAATAATCATGAGCTTGTTTAGGCATATGGTTAATATGATGTTCAGGCAAATGTGTGCTAGCAACATTTGCTTATTAGCCAATACAGATCTACACCACTAATTTAAGCCAAATTTAAATACGTAAAAATACATTAAATAAAAACATGATGAAAACGCCTATAACTCACTTAAAAAAAAACAACTTTTACTTTAAAGTGATATTCAACACAAAATCAACTTTTTTTTTTAAATACTTTTTTTTGGGCTGATAAACTGTATAAGCGAGTGTCTCCAAATGCTGTCTACATGTCCTGGTCATTATTTTGACATTTTAGTGCATGTTTGTTGAAAGCTTGGGGCAAAAACTGTCTGACATGTGGCACCATTTTCCTGTTGAATACTGGATGAACAAAATTTTGTCCTCTCATTGGACGAGAAGCAATTTACTACATCATTTGCACAACATGACGTAGTCGCTCTGCCACCCACCCGCTCCGTCTCGTACACGCCTTCTTAGCGAGTTGGAGTTAGAATAGTAGCGTTTGTGCATCTTTATACTGATTTTCAGGTTAGTGAATTATAAGCATAGCATTTGGTTATAACCAGAGGTGGCAAATCCAAGTTCCGAAAATAAAAACCCTGTCACAGTTTGACTTTAGCCCGAGGTGCTAGCTAGCTTCCTAGCTAGCTCCCAATGGCTAAATCCAAACTGTGGCAGGGTTTTTACTTTCTGTACATGGATTTGCCACCTCTAGTTTTAAGCAAATTTAGCATATAGCTTGTTGTAGTATAGAAATTATTTAGATCGTAGTTTTCATTGCTGCTGTCAAACACAGCCGGACCACGCCCAACACTCCAGGCAACGCTCTGAGCGTCGTTTTCAAATATTATTGACGGGTAGAGCAAGAGTCTGTTTGGAGGGTGACTTACGCTTTAAATACGTGAGAAAATATTTACATTAATTGCCAAGTAAATCAATAGCAATATTCCACAAGGTGTCTTTAAATTTGACCAGTTATTTTCTGTTAAGATACTTGCACTTTAACTCCAGAATCACTTTCAGGACTGCTTGACATCAAGTGTGGCATTTTTGTAATGTAGCAGTATTTATGTATCTGCCAGAGCTATTAGCAAAAAGCCCCATGGTAAATAAATAAATAAAAGCAATTTTCAAACCATGCTTTTCTTAAGTGTCACATTCTTAGGATGTTCTTTTAACAGTAATTGAATTTTGTTATTTGCTAATTTGCAATGAAAACAGATTAGAAGAAGACGAAGTGTCAGCTTCACTGATTAGCCGAAGAGTCAGAAACTGTACAAAACCAGGGTATTGGTAGCATTGCTGAATATTTCCATCTTTGTGCTTTTGGGGAGAAGAAAGCTGATTTTTTTGTGTGAAATGTGCCTGGCTCCTATGAAAGGCTTGGGAGGTGAAGGCAAACGTGCATGAGGAATAAAATATTTTATCTTTAAATGTTGTAAAAGACCAGACATCAGTAAACTCTAAACACCTGCTTAATCCTGGCAGGCTGTCATGGATGGTGAGCAAGGCTCTAAACTTGCTTAAAATCCTTATCGCTTCTCAAAGTTCCGTCTTTGCAATGAGCACAAATACAGAAATATCTCTGTGAATGACAAAGGTTTTTATGTCAGAACGAGAAATTCAGTTAACCCAACCAAACAGGATCAAAACATAATACTTGAGTCTAGCATTAATCCAGTCTAACTGTGAGCTGAATCACAAACCTGTCTTCATAACAGAACTCCTATTTAATCTGACAGGGAGAACAGCAGCATTCCGTTAACATTTGTTCATTAGCCAAACTTTTTTTTTCTTTGTAATGACACGCACACAGCTAGTGGGTTTGTGTACAAAATAACTTCAGTTGACAATATCATCAATGTCTATAGATAATGAAATTTTGGTAAAACAAACTCCAGACTTTACAAAATTACTCATAGAAACAGGATTATCCCTGTGGCGGTGTCATTCCGGACCTTTCAGTTAGTGAGACTGTACAGTCTGACACAGAGAAGCAACAGGCACTTTTTGCGTATTTTCTGACATGTTCCAGACCAAACAAGCAATTAAATCATACTTAATTTATGTTTGTGCATTTTTTGTCCTGTCAATTTGAAATAATGTCCTGGTTTTGAGTATAATGGATGCAAATTAAAACTTAAATTAAACTTAAAATTAAAATTTCTTAAAAGATATGATTCGTCGAATAATTAACAAAACTATGGGCCGATTAACTAATTATTAAAATAATCGTTAATAGACCATATTTAAGAGGACATTTTTGTTTTATATCTGGTTAGGACGTGTGTAGTCCTAAATTGTTAGAGCAATTGCCTGCCACCATGGAGTACCTGAGTTTTAACCCTGTTTAGACTACATTTAGTACATTTGATGGTTCTGACTATCATATCAGGAAATGGATTATAATTTCACTGAAATTATTGAATTCATGTTTTCTTTCAGTGTCAGATGACACTTTTCAAAATAAATATGCCATTAGCCATCAGTTTGAACAAGTCAAGTTAGCTCAGTGCTTAGAGCAATTGGCTACCACCATGGAGAACCTGGGTTAAAACCCCGTTTGGACCCCATTTTAGTACAGTCGATGGTTCGATACCAACTGACTATCATATTAGGAAATGGATTATAATTTCACTGAAATGATTTAAGCAGGCGGCACGGTGGGTGACTGGTTAGCACGTCCGCCTCCAGTGCAGAGGACGTGAGATCGAGTCTGGGCTTTGGCCTTCCTGGGTGGAGTTTGCATGTTCTCCCCGTGCTTGCGTGGGTTTTCTCCAGGTACTCCGGTTACCTCCCACATTCCAAATACATGCATGGCATGTTAATTGAACTCTCTAAATTGTCTATAGGTGTAATTGTGTGTGGATGGTTGTTCGTCTTTGTTCAGAGTGTACCCCGCCTCCTGCCTGAAGCCAGCTGGGATAGGCTCCAGCGACCCTTGTGAGGACTAGCAGCTAAGAAAATGGATGGATGATTTAAGCACATGCATTCAAATCTAAGCATTTGGCTAATAGCATTCAGCTTTTCAGCATTGCCCACTCAGAAATTGCAATTATACCAACAGTCAACCTATACCAAACCAAAAACTGTGCCCACAATCACATTAAATATTCAAGCTTAGTGACCACTAAATGAACAACTTCACAGATTCACACAAACATAGACATACATGGCAGCTAAGTTGCTTGGTCATCTGCGTCCATTTATATTCAAATGTGAGTGTTTGACCCCTGAAGTTCCTCCTGCAGCGGCTATCGCTCTCTGTCTGTGTTTCTGTCTTTGTCTGAATGGATTCATCAGGCTGGAAGCTGTTTGTTCACATCCGACTGCCCTCATTAACATTTCACTGCCCCTTCTCCTGCTCCCTCTCGCTCTTTTTAGCACACTTACACATATCCACCAGACGCATGCATGCAGTCACGTTACACACGCACAGTACACACACACAAGCACACACACACACCTTACACACACAGAAGCCTGCTGTGAACCATGCAGCTCTAAGCTTCTGACAGGCAGTTGAACAACATGGCGGGAAAAGTTCTGTTTTTTGTGTGTTTTTTTTAAACTTTTTCTTTATTCTCCCAGTCTGGCTGCCTAATAGCTGGCTGTAAACCATGAATTGTGTTTGTTCAATTGCCATGTGCAATAATTAAGCAAAACTTAGTCCAGCCAAAAATGATTACAATTGCTTTTAAATGAAATTACACAGTGGAAGTGTCACTGAAGTTGATAAGGGATTAATAAAATCTTGCAACAAGCGATCCCAGTATAGTATAGTATAAAATAGTAAGTAGAGTAGTGTATATACTAGAGTCGAACGATATTTTTTTTTAATCAGATGAATCACATCTTTAAATTTTGATTTATCAGGATTAATCACTTAATTAAAAAGGCTTTTTATCAAAATTTTTTGCTTGCCAAATTTGAAGAGCACGTTATATGTTAATTCTTTCGACGTTTAATGTTATGAGGACGTCTTCAACATTTTTTGATCCACTGCACTCTCATCTTCCTCGTTTTCTAATCAGTTAATTACTTGCATAATTTAAAATGAAAAAAACCCAAAAAAAACAGACCCAAGTAGTTTGACATTAACAAATATTCTGAATGTCATATGCAAATATTTATTCAATGCTTTACTTGAATGCATGTAGTTGTGTTTATTGCTCAAACACAACCTGTGTTGGGAGTAATACATTACAAAACTAGTTATTTAAAAAAAGATAACATTACATTGCTCAGCATGCAATGCAACATATTACATGAAACTACAGTGTGGTATAAAGACATTTCATTCCGGTATGTGCCGTCAGCAGTAAATATCCCCATGCGTTCTTCAGAGGTGCTGTGGGTCACACGGCATGCACCGCAGCTGGTCGTTATGAACCTGCTTCCAGCTTCTTGACTCCTCATTGAAGAAATGTCCTACGTGTCTCCTTCTCACGTCCAGGTGTCGCTCCTCAGTCTCGGTAAAGTGCACACATCCAGCCAAACGCCATTAAGCACTGAACTAAACTTCACTAGTGTCCCAGCAGAGGGCAGTCAGTGTGAGTATCAAACGATACAGTCTATGAATGTTTAAAATAGATTAAATACAAAAAACATCATCTTTGCATCCATTGAAATGGTCCAAATCACAGCCTTCTTTGTTGCTTTCCATCATTTTTTAATATTGTTTGATAGCCAAAAAGTTTACCTTACCCATAACGCACCACGCGGCCCCAGTCCCTTATTAAAGCATTTGGTCTATTAAGTTTCACTCAAACACAAAATCATGAAATTTGTTTAATTTACACAATGTTTACTAGGGTTGGGTATTGTGAGGCAAAAACCTCACAATACAATGTGTCATGATACAGGGGCAGAGGTGGCAAATCCAGGTCCAGAAAGTAAAAACCCTGCCACAGTTTGGCTTTAATCCCTGATGCTAGCTAGCTAGCTTCATAGCAGGTAACCAAGCACCTAGGACCTAGCTAGGGAGCTAGCTAGCTAGCACCTGGAGCTAAAGCCAAACTGGCAGGGTTTTTACTTTCTGGACCTGGATTTGCCACCCCTGCACAGGGGATATGATACATATCACGATACACATACAACCCGATGACCTTCAAGGCGATACATGTCCCAATATTTTACATTATTTGACATACATTTTTATTTTGATGTATACCCAAATGATATTTTAATTATGCTGAATGGGATTTTTTTTTTCTTATTCTAATGTTATTAGCACGTTACCACCAGCCCCATGTCAGGTCGAAATGTGTGCGTACTGTACAGCAAGGAGCAGCTTTCAGACACGCCGGGAAACTTTATGAATGAATGTGAAATATCGATTCTGACACTTCCGTATCGATAGGTGTATTTTAAACGATATATTCCCGTATTTTTGAGAACACCCCTAATATTTACTAACCAGCATCATTTTACAGTACATCTTGGAATTGTCCATTGTTTTGTTCGATCATCTGTCATCTTTATCACCTAAAGTCTGTTTAATGAGTTGTTTCGGATGTCTTCACCTTCTTGTTTTATACAGTTCACAAACAGAAACAGGCAATGCTGCTATCTGATGACATCAATGTGTCACTGTGTTTCTCTACATCCATCCATCCATTCTCTGTACCGCTTATCCTCACTCGGTTCGCGGCTGTGCTGGAGTCTATCCCATGTTTCAACTAATTGGCTCTGACAGCCTACATTGAGTGAAGGCATGGAAGAAACTGTTAGACTTTGTGATTTGACTCATGTTGTTTTGAAGATATTTATTTGGACCTTGTAAAACTTGGCCATCATTGATTGTTAAAATGCTGAAAGCACAGGTTGGGCTGTGTGGGGACAGTGAGAGGAGTGGGACTCGTCAATTGGCTAAATTGGCAATTTCTCTGCAGGAATTCATGTGAAATGACATTGGTGTACGCCGTAAAGTGGCAAACATATTTACTAGATAATAGAAATTGGAGTCTATTTTGATGATTGTAGCGGCTGCACTTCACTCCAAAGCCCTAACAGGGTAACAACTACTCAAGGCTACTATCCCTTGAGGAAACCTTGAAATAGAGATCCAATTTGTATATTTAGGTTGTCAGTTCTCACAAACAAGATGGCTACTCCTTCTGGCTATCATGATAAGGACACTGAATCTGAGTCAGGGGAGGACTGGGGAGGACACTGATAGGCGAATGATGAGTTGAGGTTTAGTTAGTTTAGAAAGTGGTTAAGATGGTCGTTTGCCACTATGGCGATCCTATTTCAAGAGGGCAAAAAAATCAGTTTTGTCATGCGTGGGCAGAGCTACAAAAGATGCAGCACATGGCAGACACCGATAGTCTACCCTAAACTGTTCCCCGGGGGGCTGTTGCCCCCTCCTCCAGTGTTTGCCAGCAACAGTGTGCTTACTGTGCTCCGAATTGTGATGAGCTAAATGCAGAGGACAACTTTCCTGAATATGCATGTATTTATGACTAATGACTAAAAAGGTGATTATTATTCTTAAAAACAACTCAGAAGATCATGTTATTCAAAAAAAAAAAAAACATTTTAGATGAGTAAAAATATCGGTACATATACATTTTAAGCCAAATTCTATACCGTACAGTGAATAAACCTTAATACTTAGTTTAAATTTTTTTTTGCTTGCCATAAGTTCTGAAAGCCTGTGATATGTCCAAAGTTGTGGCCTCTGATAAACTTCTTCACTCCTTCACAAAATGTTCCTGTAGACTTCTCAGTTCGTTTTGATGCTGCTATTTTTTTGTGTTACATCATCAATGAAGATGATTTAGCCTGTCCCAGAATAAGCCATGCAAGCCGAAGTCATGACATGACCTCCACTGTTTTTCACAGATAAGCGTGTATGTTTGGGATCAACATAGATCCTTTCTTTCTCAAAGCTTTTAGCCTTTCCATTACTTTGGTTAATCTTTGTCTGGTCAGTCCATGCTACTTTCTCCCTGGATTTTTGACCCTCACGTCTGTACTTTTTGGGCAAATGTTATTATTCTTGCCAATGAAAAATATTTTGCAGCCAGCACAGTCATCAAAGCTCACATAAGAAGCAATTTGTACGGTGAAATGTTGAGAGGACACAAACAATGGATGGATTAGTTTGAATGCTTTATTCAAAGCATTACCACAATTAAGGATTTTTTTTAGACTGCTTTGTCCTGACTTCCTTTACAACTGGCTCTGACTTTATCCCATCCAAAACCTTTTAGATGAACTACAACGAAGATTGTGTTCCAGGCTTTCTCATCAGTGTCTGACCTCACATAAACAGCCACAAAGTGTGCAGAGCTGCCAACCCATTGAAATTCACTTTCAGAACAATTTGTTTGAATTTCCATATTTTTAACCTTTTGTCAGGTACATTATCGAGAGACCCCGTTACCACAGCGTATCTTGCTTACTAAATTATTAGTATAATTGCATTAAAAAAAGTCTTAAAAAGTCTAAAATTTAGAATCTTAAATTTTAGGCCTTAAATGTCTAAAAAACCCACCCACATTTTCATCCCAGGTCTAAAATTTTATTTACCCAAGTCTTAAATTCTTATATCCGCTCCATCCATTCCGAGAACTGTCTGTAAAAAAACAAATATTCCTGTTGCACTGGCGTTTCTACAGTCTGCAAGCTAAAAAACGTCCACACCAAAAGCGAAGGAGGCATTTGAGGGGGTGCGTTTGTATTGCAGTCAATGTATTTCAGGCAAGCAGGAGCGAAGGTGCGTGGGAAGGCGCGAATGAGTCGTTTTGTGCGATGGGACGCGGCAAGTTTCGCGGAGAGATTTGCGACAACACAGGAAGATGTCGTTTCTGTTTGCGGACATCCCAAACTTTACAACCCGGCAACCTATCACTACCGGGACAAAAACAAACGTGAGCAGGCAGAATGGTGAGCAACAAACTTGGCAGACCAGGAGTGTATTCACTTTTTTTTGAACAGTTGTTGAACTGTGCCAAAACAACATAAGACAGCAGTATTGTTTAGCATGTGACCATTTCAAATCCGTCCTCAAAACCACCATGCGTTGCTTGTATTTCACATTTGAAACGCGTGTAGCGGTTAGCATAACATCTAACTTGTTGCGTTCCGATCACGGCAGATAAAAGCCTACGATCACCGCAAATAGTTTTAAATTGGGTGGAGGTCGCTGTCTGTGCCTGAGTGTTTGTGTCGCTGCCATTATTTCTCACCGCTGGTATGAATAGCACCTATCAAGGTTAGCCTTAATACGGTAGCTTTCGGCTAACGTTGGATGCTCATGAATGAGCAGTGACACATTACGTCACCGAAGCTAGCCTTTTTAAAATATCCATAATATTCATGTTACGGCTGGAACGCGGCAGCATCCATTGATTTCCATAACAAAACACGGACAACTCGTAACATTTGGCAGCTCTCGGTTAACTGGCTTTGATTGCATTAGATGACACTGATACAACAAAGAAAAAAAAACTAATTTACTCCGTTATTGAAAGCACACAAAAATACAGTAATATATGAATATCATGCTAAAAATCCATATTGTCTGGCAATAGCAAACAATAAAAGATGTTTACAATATTTTTCATTTGCCTGTTCATCTTACTCTGTATATTTTTTTGCTAGCCATGAATAGCAGATAAAAGATCATATAAGCTGTCCATAAATATACTGGATTAATACAAATACACAAACCTTGATCCTCACACCATTTGATTTAAAAGAAATTGGAATAGACTTGGATTCAGTCCACCAACTGTATGTTCTATTGCTTGTCATTCTATTACATGCTATGCCTTTGCAGATTAAAAGAGGCTTCGAAAAGTAAGCAATTAACTGACTGTGTGGTATTGCTGTCTATTAAAGTCAGTGTAAATTTTTTGTCAAGGATCATTTATGGGGAAGACACTGCCCAATCTAACATAAATGTTCAATTAGTTTGGAGTAATTCTTGATTTATAAAGCTAATACCAATTAGTGTAAAATAATATATATATATATATATATATATATATATATATATATATATATATATATATATATATATATATATATATATATATATATAATGTCTAATAATTCGTTGAAATGAATTAAAAAAAAAATCAGATACAGTGAGCTTGAAGACTAGCCTTCTATAATGGACATTTAATTATTCAAATTCTTTGTCAAAATGTAGCCAAACTAAAAGCCATGAACAGATAATGATTTAAATGTGAAATATTTCAAGGTTTGTAAATGGCATACAAGTTTTAAAATAATTTCTTCCATTTTAATTTCTGCTAAGGAAAACTTCCAGAATCATTTTTGATCATAACGTATTTATGAAGTAGATAAATATATAGAAGTCGTATTGTACATAATATAAAATTTAGCAATTTGCTCACATATAACGAGAGAACGTGTTATATCTCACGCTCCTCACTTCTGTCTGGCACTCTCTGTCACACTCTCTCCATCATGATGACTCTTCTCTATGTGTTGCAGTGCGTTAGATGTTTTTGCACCCTTGTGTGATGCCTCAATGTTTTACAGAACTGTCAGAACATGTAGAAATACTGAAAGCGGAGAAAAAGGTGGCACAGTTTTTTGCCACTAGAAGAGACAGGACTAACTTCCTCCAAGCTCATAGTGAGAGACTGCTTGCTGCATGGTGCTGGACTGGGCAAAAAAATGTTTCTAATATTTTAAAGACATTTTGTAAGGTCCCCTGGCCAGTGGTTTAGGACCTTGCCGCATTTTAGATATGTTTTCTAATCCATTTTAGAGGCTTGTGGGTAACTAAGGATAGTATGGTTAGTGTACATATTCATTGATATAATGACTCAGGAATATTTTTTAAAAAGACTGTGGAACCTATTTTTATGCTCAGCGCAAATTCTAATGCAAAGTGTGGTTTAATTGGGCATAGATGGAATTTTCTTTCTTTTTGTATTTTTGGCAGACGAGCGCAGGTGGCAAGGGGCGTTCCCCAGCATTTGCATCGTTGTGGAATGGAGCGCAGATGACTCCCCGCCAATCAAAATGACTTCTCTCAACCTCTGTAAAATCAATGCAGGCACACACAGTCCTTGACATTGCCGAAGCAGAAATTAATTTCTTAATTGCTTAAGATCGGTGTGTGTAAAGTATGTTACGGATGGATGATGTAGTTAACCGTGTATGTGAAGTAGGCAATTGGAGACCGCCTTGCACCCCCAATAAGCAAAGAGCGCATCTCGGCAGCGCGGTGAATTATGGGTAGGCCGGCTGGTAGCCTGCTACCAACTTTTCATTGAAAACTAATGGAGTCTAGCGGTCTTAGCTCTGATTTGGACCATTTCAACCGTTGGAAAGTTGATGTTTTTTTATTTAATTATTTTAAACATGCATAGTGTGTCGTTACTGACTGCCCTCTGCCGGGACATGAGAGTTAAGCTTATTTAAGTGCTTAATGTTTGGCTGAATGTGTGCACTTTACCGGGAGTTGGACCGAGGACACAACACAGGGACGTGATCAAGAGACAGGGAAGCAGGTTCTTAAATGACAGTCAATCTATTAGTTTCGATACACGTACGTCCGCTAGCAAGCTTCGTGATGCTTCCGTCTGTTCCCTCGCTTTCAGGATATTGACAAAATAAATGTGTTAAAGAAATTTTCAATTTTAGCTTTTAGTTTGGATCTTTCTTTTCTGTCTGAAAATTGGGAAGGGTGAAACGGAGGTTTACACGTGTACACTTCCGTCTTCTGGAGCTTTACAATTGTGTTTTTTTTGTGCCTATAATCTCAATTGGGACAGTTAAAAATGCCACCAAGTGCACATGTCGCTTTGTCACTTAAGGCTGAAAGTCGTTTAAACAATACTTGCAAGCTTTAAGGTGTGCAGTTACGCAAACACGTTCAGCACTCTAATCTCCGCCATTCAAATGACGGCTATGTTTGGTAGTATGTTTTAAAAAAATTTTTTAATTGATTTTCATGCATGCATAAACGTAATGGCACTTCGCTTATTGTGTGTCTGAGTATAACAACTCCTCCCCACACACAAGAAGTTGGGTTGGTCAAGGGGGTACGTTAGAATATATGCCAAATATGATGATAATAATAATAATAATAATAATAATGATAATGAGTTCAATGACATTATTTTAACAAGGATTCAGATGCTTCACCGAGCATGCTGTTGTCACAGTTGTTTACGAATGAAATACGGTGACATCCACCATAGAGCGCAACCTACCAAAATCACGTTATACCACTTGTGCCACAACTTAGAAAACACCAAACTGATCTAAAAATCTAGATCTGTCTAGTTTACTTTTTGTCACTAAATTGGCTAATAGAAAACACCCTTGGTCCAACGGAATGCCTAGCGAGGTCTACCAAATTACCAAACATGGAAAAGTAGCCTTGCCCCTGAACGAAAAAGAAGATGCGTCTTTTTTTTTTATTTTTATGCAGGGTGCAGAGGCCCCTGTGTTTTGAATATGTTAAATTGTAGAAAATTTGTTTGTGTGCAGGAGCAATGGGTGTTCTGTGTGTGTGGCCCAAGAGTGTAAGCATCATTTCAGAGCGCTGTTATGTAGCATCACTTTGTAAATGTCAGGTCACTCAGCATGGCATGAATATTGACATAGTGCTGTGGTGCAGCTCGACTCTCCAGTTTGTCGTGGATTTTGAAACAGCCACTTAGTAACTGAGAGCCTCCCAGCAGATGTGGAGGGCAAGGGTGATATACAAAATGCCAATCTCTCTTTTTAGAACTAAACATGAAGGCATTAGCGTAAGGGCCATAAACTATACAGCGCAAGGATAGAGGTCAAACTGTTTTAGAAATTTTGTTTTGTTTATTTTCCCCACTTATGGTATGTGGTTTCAGGCTTGCAAAACAAAGCTGAAAAATACACCATAAAAAATATGTTTACGTGTATTCTTCTATTCTCCAAGTCCCGTGTTCTTCTATTGGAATTCTAATTGCAATATAGATTATGTAGTTAAAAGGAAATCATTTTCACAAGATTATTTTATTACGCATAGAGAATTATGTTGACATTTCACCACCATTTTATTTGCCTTGTTTGTTTTTGCTGTATTAAATCTTTCCAACTGGCATTTAGTTCCAGATCAATGTCCATGCTGTCTGACTTCAGCGCTAACTAAAAAAATAAAAAATAAGTAGAAGAAAGGGAATAAGTTAAAGAAAATGCTTAAATAAAGGCTTGACAGTTTTTCATGTCTTCTGTTATTTATTTATTTTTATCTCAAAATGCACACAAGATTATTATGCTGACTCTCGTAGACTTGGATTTTGAAATGCAAAAACTAGGAGACGTCATCCACTGTTTGCAAAACTGCAATGGCTGTATAATGTCTTGATCTTGCAGTGCACACTGAGCGTGACAGGCAGGCCTTCTGCATGAAAGCACGGGATGCTTTCTGCGTCCTGCAGAAGATGCAATAAATTCCGTCTGTTGAGAGATGGGGTGTGAATATTTGACCCAGGGAGGCAAAATAGACTGGACATGCATACTGAATTGCTCTGTGATTCTCTCTCAGGCCGCATGTCCAGTGTGAAATCTCAGTGACATGTTGCAGCATACCAATAGTCACACCTGTCCATCATCCGTCAGAGGAGCTGTTCGTTCGACAAATGTCACTTTGCATGATTGAAGCACATTCAAATATTTTGACAGAGTCCACCGGGCCCACAGCATCATGGCATCACTTAAATACTAGCTAATGATGACTTCCTCCTGTCAACAAACTAAACCTTTTTGTACCACAGTTCCAATGGCAAATGTGTTGCTGTGTGTGAATTAATCAAAAGCTTGTCATTCAAAAAACCTGCAGAGAACATGGAGAGCATATGCAGTAAATTCCACACTGAAAGACCTGAAACACAACCCATATCTTCTTGTTGCATCCAGCAGTGTGGCGCTATTGCATCAAATAGAATATTATATATAATATAGTGGATTAGCTACAGTATGCCGGTAAAACATACATTTCTTTTTTTTTTTTTAATGTCAAAAGAGAACATGTTGTTATGGTGAGAAATAGTCACCCTTCAGTCAGGATCATGGTACAAGACACCATTAGGATGCAAGCTCCGGCCGGAGTAGTGAATAAGTGACTGAACGGAGCTCAGCAGCAATCTTTGATCTGAATCAACACTCTGCTGCCGTGCCACTGCCAGGAGTATGGCTGTGCATACTAAGCATGAGCAAAGAACACTTCTCTACTCACATTCACTCGCTCACACTTTCATCATTCATACTGTCTGCATGGCACAGGTTTCTATCAGATTTTCCTGCATTGCAGTGTGAGTTTTTATTTAATTTTATTTGTAATGATTGTAGCACTATATTGACTCCAAGACACAAGTGGAACATCGTTTTTTTTTCAGACTTTCTGGCTAATCACCATAGAACACAAGATAGCAAATGAAGACATTTCAAGGCCTAAATTACTATACGACTCCAGAGAAGCAATTATACTATTGATGAATAATGAAACAATTACAACTGCAGATGTAGTAGATGTACTGCGGGACTCCATACAACACCTGTTTTGACTAAGTCAAAGTATTTTTTTATGGTTGTAGAAAAGGCAACACGTCGTGAGGGAATATTGAATGATTGCTGAATGGTTTGCATTTCTCAGCAACATTGATTAATTTCAATTATTTGTTGTATGTTTACATAAACTATGTATTTGCTTTGTGATTTTAATTTCACATGACTTATGTATGCTAATCAGGTTGGATTTAGTAGATTATTATTATTATTTTTTTTTACTATTTGAGATCTCAACAAAACCTAGCAATTTGATCTCCTACAATTTTGACATTTTATTTTATAACAGTACAATCATTAATTAAACTATTTGTCACCTTCCCCAATATCTGGTAACAATATACTCTAACTGACATTTCTGTATGGAAAGTGCGGTATAGTCCAGAAAATGAAAATACTGTTTGTCTCGACTTGACCCGATCTGATCTTGTGTTCAAAAATCGGGAGTGATCACGTGATTTTCATCTTAAAGATGTTGGCTGAAGAAGATTGGATTTTTACATTTTCTTAATTACTAAAGTCGATGTTTGACCTCAAGTTTGAACACCCAAGCAAAGCCGAACGTACCTTGAACGGGTAGCCGAGTGAAGCCGAACAATGCCAAATGCTCACGTTGCGGTCATTGACACGAAGCACTGCTTATTTCCAGTCAGTGAGTGAACACTCGCGGAGGTGCTTTGCACATTTGCGAGTGCATTTAAATTTTTTATGGACAATTTTCTTCGACATGGGCCCAAAGAAAGACAGCGGTGCCAGTGGCAGCAAAGGAAAACGTACAGTGCTACGAACTACAGTGAATGTAGGAAGGATGTTATCGCGCCGTTGCAACTACTGTGACTGACTACTTCCGTAAATATTGGTACGAAGACCCCTCCTTAGCTGTTCAACAACGTGCCTGATGTTAAGAGCGCACGCAAGGACCCCATAGTAGTTTAACCATAAGCCCAATGTAAAATACACCATTAAAGAAACGTAGCATTTTTTATCCACTGATGCCATCCCACCACAACACAAAAGGTGAGGTATTTTTTATTATGTAAATACTGTACGGGGTATACATGTAAAAAAAACCATAACCATTTTCTGTTTTGGGGGCTTGGGAACGGATTAATGGCATTTACATTATTTCCTATGAGAAAAAAATATTGCGTGGTTGAACAATTCGGACGTTGAACACTTCACAGGAACAAATTATGTTCAAACTCCGAGGGAGCACTGTATGTGTATGTATATCTATCTATCTATCTAGCAAATTTTCGGTGCATCACTAATATATATATATATATATATATATGTGTCGCTTAAAGCAATGCTAGTTATTAAGAAAAAAGGCCAGCAGGTGGCAGGAGAGTATAAGAGATCAGCCAGGGCCATGTTGCAACAAGCTCTTTTTGCCGGTGTTTTTAACAGGTTTGTGAATAATGATCAAACATAGCTAAATTCTTTTTTTCCTTCTTTTTTTAAATATTTTGTGGCCGCAACTGTGTTCCTGACTTAAAAAAAAAAAAACTTAGCTAAATTCTAACTATATTCTACTGCTGCAAATTGCTGCAAATCAGAAACAGATACAAATATACAATTTTTTCCTTTCTTTTGGTAGGTTTTTATAGCAATAAAACACAATATTCTGTGGGCTTTGCATGGGAACGATGGGGGTTACTTCAGTGAAAATGGCTGGGAGTGAATGAGTTAAAAACAAATGACTTGGACTCGGACTTGGGTGCAAAAAAATGTTTTGTATTTTTTTATATTGCAGCTGGCAGGATAACGACAATTTCCTTTCACATCAAAAAGCTCTGAAAATAATAACATATTTGTTGATGTTTATGACAAATACATTTCATACAGCACAGCTGCTCAGCAACAGTAAAAGTGATAAACCTGAGTCAATGTTATTATGAGAGCACTACAATCCTGTCAACACTTTGATTTAAGGAAGAAATCACCAATGCGGACTTTTATGAAGAGTCATTTTGAAGAGTGGGGTTATGGAAAATGTCATCATGCCAAAACTGATTTTCCTTCCCAACGCCAACGGACAACGAGGACGTACTGACACCACAAACATGACATCCTCATGTTTTTCTCCAAACCAGTTGTAATGGAGCCATGTATTCTAAAGGTTAGGATTTCATATGAACTGTGGTGGTTCAAGAAAACTGATCTTGACTCTGGCTAACCACAGGAAATCTGTTTTAGTCATAATGGGGTTTATTATGAGCAGGCTGGAATATAGTCTAGTCTAGTGCGGCCTCCGTCTCCCATGACATCAGGGAAACACTATCACGTGCTGCACATTGTTCTTGTATTGTCCTTTGGTACTTAAAGTTACAAAAATGAATTTGGGGACAAAGTTATTTTCACCTCCAAGCAAATTCTGCCTGGAATTCTTTTGTGATTGCTTTATAATTAACTTGCACATACAGGAGTTGTCCCATTATGACTTGCAGTATCAAGTATCTATATTAATAGAGTTGAAGTCAGTTTGGAATTTAAGGATCCTGCTAAAATACTCAGCAACACAAGAGGGCCTGTTGTTTTCACCGTCCACCTGTTTCATGTCTGTCATCTCCTTAGAACACAGCTGCCGTAATGAGCAGTCTGAGGACAGTCCACGCTTGGCATAGATTCACATGGAGATTACATTTGGTAACCAAGTTCATATAAAGATTAAAAAGGAAAACTTTTGTCATTGTCATACAGTACATTTGAATTCTGTGAATTTGCATTAAATCTTAAAGGAGACATATGAACAGTAAATCTAGGGATGTTCGAAAAAAAATAATTCTGACCGATACCAGTACAATTACTCAACTCTTGACTTGCCATCCTAAAAGCCAAGAACAGACACCGATACAAAGTATCGATACCAATAGTAATTTTGATACATAAAATGCCCAACCCCGTTACCCAAAAGAATAATGACAGATAATTTTAAAGAAAGAACTATACCACAATACAGCATCTTTCCTCAAAATTGCATGTAATTAGTAGCAATTTTCTATTGTTCTAATTTCTGGTTCCTGATTGTATAACTGCTACAAAAGGGCCGTCGTGAGTACCGATACCTTGAGCGATACTTGGTATCAGCACTTGCACATCCCTAATTAAAACAGATGTCCCAGGTTTGTCACAAAGATGTTATTAAGGCAAATGAGCTATTACTCATGCTGCCTTCCTCTACTGCGGGGTGTCCGAGCCCAAGTATGCCCTAATATCATGCCCTTGACCACGGTATTCTGATTAATATTGTGTTTGTGGAATATGAATAAATCAGCACAATTCTCCTGTTTCTATACATCTCAGGGGGCGACCATTTTGCCACTTGCTGTCGACTGAAACTGTTGCAGTTGCTCAGGGCTCATGTAATGAACAATCACAGCTCAGCATGCGAACGTGACATGACCAAACTCAGAAAAAAAGGTGAGCTGTGATTGGTCGTTATTTTTCTGTGCCCTGAGCATTTGCTGTGATGTCATTTTCAGGCAACGGCAAGTAGCAAAATGGCCGCCCCCTAAGATGGTTAAAAAATTGGTGGATTTTGTTGCTTAATTCATATTTCAAAAACACAATATTAATCAGAATGCCATGTTTAGTCTAGTGGGGGCGCATACAATATATGCTGTAAAAACATTTTGGGGTTGACTTTCCTTTAACTTTGGTGTAAGGCATGTTGCTTCAGGTTAGTTAGTTAGTTAGTTAGTTAGTTAGTTAGTTAAAGCCAGTGGTGTAGTCCACGGTATACGCGGGTATACGGCGTATACTCACTTATTTTCTGTCAGTCTACCCACTTCTGAATCCTCCTTGATGTGCGCCATTGAGCCATGACCTTCTAACTGGCTGGCCTGCACTCGCTGCCTTAATGGTTAATTAAAAGCATTAGAACTTTTTTTTTTTTAAAAGCATTAGAACTGATGCGCCAATCAGAGAATGAATAGGGCGGGCGGGTCATGAAGAGGAATCTCTTGCTAACACGTAAGGTGCTAACGCCACTCTAGTTGTTTGACAAGTCACTACGTGTCCTTGAAAGATGTGCGATGATTGGAAATGTGAGCGGGGCAGAAATTAAATAAACGTGAGTGTAAACAGTGAGTGACGGCATGTATCGAAAGAACATACTCTAAATTCGATGAAAACATCATTCCCAGGTAAGTTTTTAAGGTTGTTTCCAAACAAATCGTTGTTTTAAATTACTGGCAATATGACTATACAGAGGAGGATTTTGTCGCCAATACATTGTAGTTAAACTGTGCGTGTTGGCAATAGGCTAATGCTATGAAATGTAACGTTATCCTAACGTGAGCAACGCAACTAAACCAGCTGGATTAGGATAATGTGGAGCACCCGTATAATTGTTAGTTTTCAGTAATTGTATAATTAAACCATTATGTTCGACTTTTTGGGCAGACTGTACAGTGATGTTAGATGAATGAACAAATGCCTTGACCAGACATTAATTATTTCATTAGTCAGATTTCCATCCACATATTTTTATTCGAATTTTCAAGAATTGCAAAAACAAGACTGAATGCAAACGCTAGAAATTCAAAAAAGTGCCCAAAATTCGCCAAAAAGTTTTTACGCATGGAGGGGGTGGATTTTGTAGCATATCTAAAAACGGAAAATGTGAATTTTTGAAAAGAAACGCTATGGTTTATCAAGAATTACAAACGCAAACTCATACGACATTATTGCATGACACAGTCTCTTCCTGGTCTTCTTCTTCTTTTAAATTACTGGTGGCTCACATCTCCATGGTGTATAGTCCCCTCTCAATATTCGCAAAAGAACAGATAGAAACGGGCATAAATTGCATGTCCGTTTTGCGCATTTTCAGTACATTTGCTTTAAAAATTCAAAACAATTGGATGGAAACCCCACTAGTGTCTATGAAGCTTGCCCCCTTATTTTTAGGTCTAGATAACGTGAGAAAATTTACTTTTAATTTTATAGTAGATAACATACTATTCATGTTTGTGTCATAAATACATTTTACATTACAAACTGCTCCTAATCAAGTAATGATGAATTTATTATTGTGAGTACTAAATGCTGACTTGTTCTTACATGTCGCTGTTTCTAAAACAGGGCGCATTTCTAAGCTGAAAAAAAAGAGGGGAATATTCAGAGTATATCCACTTCTCAGGGACCACTACACCACTGGTTAAAGCCATTAAACTATGTTTTAGCAACTAAAACTCAATAGGGCTCAAATTCAAACTGGTTCTCAGACACAAAGGAGGCACCTGAGTGAACGGACACTCACTCACTGACACTCACAGACTGTGTTGACTCATTCATGCTGGACGTGGAATGATGATGTAATTGCCAAACTGTTAACATCTTAAGGTGGTGGGAGCCAGGCAGCCTTTGTTTGCTGGTGACTGTTATTGCAGTTGGCTGAAAGCGTAGTGTTCGGATGTTGGAATGCTCGGCAGTGGGCATGAGCCAGAAGAGTCCCTGGCATCTGCTGCCATGGTAGTTCACCCCCTCCTCTCTGCTACAGCTACATTCATAGCCTTGGATGGAAGAGTGGGGGAGAAAGACAAAAGACTGAGGGACAAGCCGGACAATTGGTAAAGACAGAGGTAAAATAACGGTCAGTTTGTAAGTTCCTCCCACACATAAATTGAGGCA
>NC_135436.1:6832500-6850000 GCF_051991255.1 Vanacampus margaritifer | reverse complement strand
ATATTAACTGAGAAGAATTACTAACTGAGGCGTAAACACACCCTTCTATTTTTAGCACCGGAGCTTTATGACATTAACAGACGTTAACGAGGCAATTAAACACGGAAGTTACGTGAGCTACAGACATATATAACATACATTGAACCACAGATATAGGTGATATTACTCACAACAAGAGTACTTACTTATTCTTAGTAACGCACGCCAAAATGGCACTGCCGGAAGTAATGAAATGAACAAGTGTTACACAGGAAACTAACAAAACGGAACAAAACGTTCATTCCTCTGACAGTTCCTGACCGAAAAATGGCCACAAGAGTGCGGGCCGATACCAGTATCGATAACCGTTGCATGTACCGATACCATGAAATGTGCCTGGTATTGGCCCGATACCTGTTATTGGTACTCACCCATCCCTAGTCATGTGTGCAAATCATTACAGTAGCCTAATATTCATGTTTCCCTCTGCTAGCACAAATAATTTCAAGGCAGATCACGTTTTGATGGCTAAATATGAAGGTGAAGCCTTTTCTAGCAACTTGACAAGATTTCCCATAAATGTCAGTCTGCGAAATTGCTGCGTCTGGTTGGAATGACTACTTCAACCTGCGAAAAACACGTAAAAAAATTGAAAATTGGATGATGGGTTCCGGAGATATTTAGGTTTTTGTGGTGGGGGGATATTTTTTGTTTATGGGTAACGCTTACGTGTGATATAGCTTATTAAAAATCTGGTTTAAAAAAAAATGCCTTCAAATTAAAGTAAAACATTATTTCTCAACATATATGTACTGTATATGGGTGTGTGCAGTCCTCATGTATGTACTTCTCTACACATGTATACTTCTGTGAAGACTTCTGGGAAGTCTTCTACTTATTGCTGTACTTCTTATTTAATTTTAATTTTATCTCTTTCTATTCTGTTGTTTTTTTTGTTTTTCTTTACTGTAAACTGCAGCTGGACGGAGTCCAGGAAAAAGTTCCCCACGGGGAAAATAAAAGTATATCGTATCGTATCGTATCGTATCGTATCGTATCGTATCGTATATCCCCTCGGGGAACCCCTTGTCTGATTTGCTGACACCTTTCAGTTCAAGATATCCTCCAATAAGTTTCTATGGACAGAATTTCTGAGCATCTCTCCAAGTTTACGTGTCAAAAATGCTTGGATGTTTCAAACAGCATCTCTGAAAGGTCTAAAAACTCCACAGCGCAGATTCGATACGATACGATACGATACGATATACTTTTATTTTCCCCGTGGGGAACTTTTTCCTGGACTCCATCCAGCTGCAGTTTACAGTAAGAGAAAACAACAGAATAGAAAGAGATGAAATTAAAATTAGATGAAATATTATTTTGTGAAGAGTATATTATTATAGAATATTAGAGAATATTATTTTGTGCCCTGTGGGCAGTAAAATCGGTTGTCTATTAATACGGTGTTTTTTCCTCAATCCATTTGTTATGGAGGATTTTAGCACCATGTAATGTGTGTATTCTGTTTGTTTGTTTTTTTAGAAAACTCCACAAAGATTTCAGCTACTAGTCATGTTGCTACATTTACTTGATTTACAGGAAAACTCTTAGGGCTCAAGAAATGCTTACATCTAAAAGAAACTGTTTTCATTTCCAGTACTGTATTTTGAGATTGGGTTTCCAACTAATCGTGTCATATTTTCCCCATTAACTTTTATTTATTTATTTTTTGTTAATTTTGTCTGATTACAGAACTATAGACATTTAATTTGTTTGTATGTGGGCAACCTAAATTAAGCAGTGGTTATTTACCCCACTGTATATTGTGTGTATTACTGTGCGATGAGCTGATCTATCATCACCAAAACATTAAACTAACTTTTTTTTTTTTTAATGCTAGAAATCAACAAGCCACAGCCACCAGAGGAGTTGATGGATCTGTTGGTGCTTCTGTACGAGTTTCAAAATCCCCGACTAACTGCAGAGGTCCTGGCCTCTATCAGAACTATCCGCCTCCACAACATCCGCATGACCTCCCTCAAATGCTTTGTGTTGAGTTCTGTGCTCTCTTGCGCCCCTCCAAGGTAAGCCAGGGATTGGGTTTTTACGGCCAACTCACAAAATATTACGCATATCAAGTTTTTGTTCATCTTCCTAAGTACGACATGCAATTTGTATCTAAATCTTCAACAATTAGTTCAGTTTAAATGGCTTCTGTAATAACCAGCACATTCTTAACAGTATTTTTTTTATTTGTTTAAATTTTAACAATGTTTTTGCAGTGTGGGATTGTTTGTTGTCTTGCATGAAAATTATTTGACTATGGAAGGCATGGTTCTTTTCATCCTGTGGCAGGAAATGGTTAAGAAACTTCACATAGTTTGTGGAGGCCATTTTGATAACTTCATGCATCGTAAGGTGCCTAACACTCTCTGCCCCACTTTTGCAACCCAAAACATTGCTCCACCACCTCTTTGCCATGTTGGGACAAGTTGGCCATTCACCAACCATCTGGAACACGATCCATCTGGGACATTCAAAGTAACACAGTTTTCATCACTAAATAAATTAGTCATGTATTTCTGATGGGGCTGAACAATTAATCTAATTCAGATGGACAGAGCAATGTAGTAGTAGAATGCAGTTTTTTGGGGGGTGGGGGGCACTTCTGCTTCGTTTTGGTAGGCTTTATTAAACGTATTTATTTATATAATTCATTTATTTACCTTATTTATTTATTTAGTGTCTAGATAGGTTCAGTGCTTAAGAAGTGCAGTCCACATGTTGTTGACTTAAATGATAATGTCAAAAACCCTTCAAAGTGTCTAGAGATCTATTAAAATTGTTTAGAGAACCCTGACATGAAATCAGTATTTGATAGCGTAGCAAATGTTTGCCTCTCAGTGATCTCTCTGAGTGCTCAGGCATCCTCCAATATTTCAAAAACATGCAAGTTATATAGCTGTAGGTGTGAACGGTTGTTGGATGCGGTTGTCTGTGAACCGGATACAATGCAGTCAAACACAAATGCTACAAACTACAACCAAAACAATAAACATGATGTAAGTAATTAATTAAACTTGAAGGGAATAATATATTGTTGCAGTTATCAGCTGGAAGAGTTGGACCTCTCCTCCTGCCTGCTAACTCGGGACATGCTTCAGATGCTGTCACCTGCCTTTCGACACACTCGGAACCTCAAGTGAGAGAAAGTCGGCAACTTTTCTGTTATTTCTGTTGTTTGCAGGGAAGATCTTGATGCATTTAGCTGACTTTGAATGTTTATATTTGTGTGTGTGTGTGTGTGTTAGTATTACACTTACTAATGATTAACTGTTTTGTACATGATCTGTTTCTTCACATGTTAATAAACTCAGTAACCCAGATAATCCTTAAAAAACAAAACAAACATTACCAAGGCAAGCTTTCTGTTTTGAGTAAGTGTTGATAGTGACAACATACGTTAACTCCTTCACAAATAATATGTAAGTGCACAAAGTACTTATAAAGATCCAAACTAATGATTCAGTGAATCACCGAACAAAATTCTCCATGTCAAAGAAAAAACTGAAACTTGTAGCGACAATGAACATGAGGTTGCTGAGGACTAAAGTAAAGACAGACTAAGCCATTGTTGATATGGATCTCTGTGGGCGTCGTTCGTAGTCCAACAACTTGGCTGTCCTTGTTTTTTAACAACAACATGAGCAGTATCTGGGTTACTACTTCACTTGTGATGACCATTGCAAGGCAGTCAACATGGACATGCTGTGTTTGTTGTGATTGTTGCGCCTGCCCGTCTGTTGTCCTCAGTCTGCAGTTTAACAGCCTCGGCCCTGACTCCTGCATCTTCCTGAGAGATATGCTGCTAGACTCCAAAAGTTGTGTTAGAGTGCTACAGTAAGACAACACGTGAACACACTTCTTTCTTAAGTTAATATGTCAAGTCCCATAATCAATCATGGGGAAAGATGTGCAATCATTAGTCAAATTGTCATAATTGTATGTACATATTTGCAACAATATGGCCTTTTTCTTGGCAGGAAATACCAAAAGATGTATGCTTTTCAAAAATGTAATCTTTATTCCAAGATTTGGGGGGAAATGGTAAAAGCACCCAGATAAACTTTTAAACCATCACAGTTAGTGAGTACTATAGTAGCAATAACTGGTAAGTCGGTTCATGTGAAGGGTTTGAGACCATACTAAGCAAGGTCAGCACATTTGTATTTTTCAGCATGTTTGCTTTCGTTTCTGAGTTAGGCCTTAATATGGTGGACGTTTACACACTACTTGTACCTTCTTTGTGTGATGGGGCCAAGCGGTATATAAAATTAATTGATAGATAAAGTAAATGATAGGATGCCTGTATTGTCATTATACACAGGTACAATAAAATTGTGGGACGCTTCCCTTGTCAGTGCAGTAAAAAGAGACCTAAATATAAGTTAAAAAATATATATAATAAGATAATAAATGAAATCAATAATAATTAATTGAGCATCTGATCATGTTGGATCCCATTATTTTTATGGTACAGAATTCAGTTCCAGCTAATGTCAAATTGGTTATTTATTCAATATCATACCTGTGCCACAATCTGTCACCATACATTTTTACCCAAGAACATAAATGAAATAGCATACTGTGAATGTCTCCCTCTCTCCCTGTTTACACTTACAGACTGTGTGACAACCCACTGCTGGACTCTGGAGCCTGCCATCTCTTGGAGGCCCTTCCGGAGAACCAGTCTTTGAAGCATCTGTCCCTGATGCACACCGGACTAGGGGACCAAGGGGCCCTCGAGCTGGCGGAGAGACTTCAGCAGCACACTGGACTCCAGGAGCTCAACGTTGCCTATAACAACATCGGAGACAATGCAGCTCTGGCCCTAGTGGACGTTTGCAGGGAACATCCCAACATTCACACTGTGCAGTAAGAGAGAACAGTGGTGTAGAATTCCGCCTTTCTAAAAACAGTTGGGGCAAAAATCAGATCATTTTTGATCCAATTCAATTGGGTTATTCAAGTAACACAAAAAGTTGGGTGAAATTAATAACTCAAAAAACAACCCCAAAAATGAGTTGCTTTGTGGGTTATTAATTTAATTTGAGCCAACTTTTTGGGTTAATTAACTTAAAAAGTCGGGGCAGTTTATTTTTGATTCAACTGTTTTTAGAGTGATCATCAATGCTATTTAATCAGGCTGCACATATCTGAAATCATTTTTGAAAATATCATAGTTACTGACTGATGTTAGTATAATTTAGCTTGTAAACCTACACTCGATAAACAATTGAGTAAAAAATAAACCAATAGGGGTCAAAAAGGGAGCAACACAACCTTTTAGGTTATGTATTTGACCCCAAAAGGGGTTGGGTTGTATAAAAAATTAAATTAAATTTTTAAAAAATGGGGCGGGCAGGTTGTTTTGTGGGTTATTTATTTTGACCCAATTTTTGGGTTAAATGAGTAACCAAAGTTGAGTTGGTCCCTTTACGACCCCTATTGGGTTATTATTTTACCCAACTGTTTTTAGAGTAAACAGATGGATCGACAGATAGCCATTGTATTGATCAGGCAAGTTGAAAATTATGATTAAGAGTACAGTAATTATTCTATTCCAAAATAAGTAACAAGCACTTTAAAAACAGTTGGGTCTTAAGTAACTCAATTATGGATCAAAAATTGACTAATCCACTTTATGGGTCAATTTGACCCAACTTTCTGGGTTGTTTCATACAAAATGACCCAAGTAAAAGATCTGACCAATATTTATGAGTTGTTTGACCCGACTTTGAGTCAAGAAATGGGTCTTTTGTGTAAAACAACTCATAAATATTGGTCATATCCTTTACTTGGATCATTTTGTATGAAACAACCCAGAAAGTTGGGTCAAATTGACCCAAGTGGAGGATCGGTTCATTTTTGACCTATCGTTGGGTTATGTTTGACCCAACTGTTTTTAGATTGAGAATTCTTTGATGTTTTGCTAAAACTGCGGTTTTGTCTGTTTGTGTAGTTTGTACCTAAACCCTCTGAGTGATGTTGGCAAGCAGTCCCTGTATGTCCGAGGTATTCCCAAGAGCCACAACGGCAGTGGGCGGCGAGTCAGGGTCCTGGCCGCCGTGACGGAGGGTTCCGACCTCTCAGAGGACTGGCACCCCATTCTCAGTGTGATTCGTGAGAATGCATCGTCCTGGGACAGGGAGCGTGTCAAACAGCAGCTTAAGGTAAACTCCTTCTAATATATTGTTGAGTCTTGCACAAGGAATTGTACATGAACTGACTTGTTCCATTAATTGCAATGGTACAACTTTTCTTTTGGCATTCCCTGTGCCCCAAGGTGAGCCTAATCTTTTCCATTGCTCATTCTGCGCCCAACTGCTGCTCTCAGCGACAGAAATATCCATATGTCCATAGGTCATTCCTGGAATAGATGCAGCAGAGTGCAGTGTCAGTTTTACAGTAGTTGCAGTCAACACAAATCAAGTTGTTAAGTGACATACAGCTTTGGTGACCACACATGTTCAGATTACCAATCGACCTACTGTTCAAATGCAAAGCATATACAGTATGTATTTTTACTTTATTATATCTATTTATTTACTTATTCATTAAATTATCGAAAAAGGGACAGACAGTGCATATTGATGAACATTTACATGTAAGTGTAAATCATTATAGCTGTTAGCTACTTTCTATCTGTAGTCCCTTGGTTGACGTTTTAAGAATAAAGGCAGTAAAAATAATATTTTAAAATGTAGTGATCTTTATACAGTATGAAAGTATACACGTTGGTGCGACTTACATAACTGCAATAAAACCCTGTATAAATATTGTTTGTCATTACTTTATTCTGCTACTGAATGAGAAAATAAAGCACACACCCAAATGATCGTCAGTCATGTTAGCACAGATTTTGGACATAATCTTTATTTGGGGAAAGGCTGACTCATTCAAATAAGAATACAGTAAAAAATGTGTCATATTTCCTCTTGCAGGGATACTTTTCCTTTGTGAGCAAGTTTGCTGAGCCCTGGACTTTTGACCTCAATGTCATAGTTAGCTGAGTGTGTCAAAATGTCATTAATCACTCCAAACGAGTTCAGATGAAAGTGTTGCAACTTTTGATGCAAGTAAATCAACGTCAATTTCGACTGTCTTTTAGTATCAACTGGGATTTTGTTCTTTTACCTTTCACTTTCTCAGCTCACTTTTCAGAGGGAAATCAGTGTTGTAGCTTTTATTAGCAGCCAGATTCCCCTTCTACGCTTCCTTTCTTCAGAATAGCAATGGTAGACTTGCAGATGAGGCAGACTTACAGTATGTAGTATGACATCACAGTTAAGAGAATGCGATTTAACATTATTTTAATTTTTGATATCCAGTGGTACAATTACACAGTAAATTCTGTAGAGTGAATTTTACTCTAAATTGAGTCTATTTGGTCCCACTCTTAATTGAGTATTTTTTATTTTTATTTTTTATAAGTCACTCAAGGGTTTATGAATGAACCTACAACTTCAGGCTATGAAGCAGCCAATCTACTCCCTGAGCCACGCAGCTCCTGCTGTGGGTTAGCATATTGCTCGTCTCAGCTAGAACCTTCATAACTCCAACACCAAAAACAATGTTTTGGTCTACTCTTGGATATAAGCGAACAGTAGTGTGGCATAGCTCAGGTGGCAGAGTCTCCCAAGGTGAAGGTCTTGAGTTTGTTCCACAATTCTTGTGTAACTTTTTATCTTTTAATAAACTAGTAAAATTTAGTCAAAATCTCTCCTTGCAAAATTTACTTAGAATGAGTGAAAAATCTTTAATGGGTCCATGTGATAGGTAAATTCTCTCGCACACACTATTTTACTCTGTTCCAAGTGTAAATTTTACTCTATTTAGAGTGGAGCCAAATAGACTCAGTTTAGGGTAAAATTTACTCTACAGAATTTACTGTGTATATGAAAGCAACAAACATTGGCTCTACACTTCTGTATATAAGCTTCTGATGCAACATCATCAAAGAACTTTTGTTCCAGTGATAATTATTTAGTCCTTCAGGTTGCCTGCTGAAATTTATAACTCCAGGAATCTTGAAATAAGGCCTTAATTCAAGTATCCAAATTAACTGGGTTTTTTTTGTGTGTTTATTTGTTTGTTTCTAGGAGCACAGTAGCCCTTAAACTGACATTTTAGAGGCAGAGATAGAAAATGTAGGCGCGCACACTGTAAGTCAATTTGCACTGTAAATATTCACTCCACTGATTTTCACGATATTACTGATAATTGGGCTGTAAGTGTGGAGCAGAAATTGTCAGCAGGAAAAAAAGAAAAAAAAGAATAGTTATTAAAAAAATAAGAAAATCTACTTGTTGCAGCATCCACTAAACATGTAGGATCTTAAGAAAAGACAGTGTAGTGAGCCCTTATTGTGCACATGATAAGTGCCGTGAACGGCTTGTGGCCAATGCTTGTTGGCTAATGTAGGTAAAACCATATATGGACTAACTTTGGGATATGAATGTATACTCATGAAATCAGTGCTGAGAAGAACATCACTGACGTTATGGGGGAACCTTTTTTTTTTTTTGTTAAAAATTGCATATTATATTCACAGGACATTATGGTACTTCTATTTCCACTTGTGTTACAATTAAGAATGTTGAACATTGTCTGTTGAGTTAATAAAAGCTTATGATGGCAAGAGAAAGGTTCTCATTTCATTTCCTGTTTAGAAACTAACAAACGAGAGGTTGAGCGGGCACCCCTCAATGGATTGGCTGTGTTGGGCAAATGTTGTGCAGCAGTGTAAAGTAGACGCTGATGGCTAAAACAAACCCATTTATAGTTCCCTTCATCTGCTTTTGGAAATGCAAACCTGTACAGAAAGTCAACAATGTCATTGAGTCCTGCTTGAGCGGTCCAAAGTATTCAAACGTATTGCCCCCGTCACATGATTGTTAGCAGAGTGATTGCATTTATGGGTCTGATTGTGTCTGATAAGGTGATACGGCCATACGGTCGCCTCCTGTGCAGGTGTTCCTCAGGGATCTGGAGTGGGGACGTCAGCAGCAGCAGAGCCTCTTAAAAAAGCTTCACTTCCGAAGGGTGGAGAAAGGCATCCGTCAAACACTACGCATGCTGGAAAAAGACACGCCACCTCCATCCGCATGAGCCAACAAGTAACTGGAATACTTTTTAACACTCATGATGGATTTTGGAAGTCACCACGGGGTGTGGTCAACCAGATGGGTGTGCGTGCAGGGATCATCACTAAATCGGAATGACACACACACACACACACACACACACACACACACACACCCATCTGGAGGAGTGTGCAAATGCCACTCAAAATACGAAAAAAAATGTGTGAACCCCGCCACCAACCCCCCAAAAATGTCAGCAGACATTTACTGTATATTACAGCAAAGGGTAATAAATTGCCTTCATAAGATGAGCATGTATTTCGCATGTATTTTTGCCATCTAAGAGATTCTTAACATGCATGAACTCATTTAAAAAGGCTTAGATTCCAGAAGTAGATTTGATAAATGGTTTGCATTTCAGACTTTATAAAAGACTGAACAACTGTATAGAACGGGGATGGGCTCATTTGTTCCCAAAAATCTATAAATATGTTCTATTTTAAATATTACCATGTTCCCAAAGATGTATGTATCCTTTTTTTCTTTTTTATGTTTTTTTTATGCTAGAGCATACAGAAGGCTTTGATGCAGCCTCTGAACTGAAGAAAATGCTTGAAGCAATGATAGTTATTACAAAAACGTCCAGCAGATGGCAGCAGAGTGTAAGAGATCAACCAGGGCCATGTTGAAACAAGCTCTTTTTCCCAGTGTTTTAAACAGACTTGTGAATAATGATGAAACTTAGCTATATTCTAATGCTAACTGCTGCAAAACGAAAACAGATACAAATATACTTTTTTTCCTGATGAAAGAAGAGACTCTAATCTTTCTTTTGGTAGGTTTTTATAGCAATAAAACAAAATATTCTAGGGGCCTTGCAAAATCAGTCAAAATCCAGTTAAACAGCCGGGAGCAAAGTGGGTTGCTTCAGTGAAAATGGCTGGGAGTGAATGAGTTAACAACCCCCCATAAATCTTTAATGGCCGCTGATAAACATTCAATTTATGTTTTCTACGAGGAATGGAAAGAAACCCGGAAGAAGATCTCATAGTGGGGGGGGGGGGGGGATAATCTGTGAATATGCAAATCCATGGGTGCCGAACTGTGAATATGCAGGTATCGAGTAGTTTTTAAGTTGTAATATTACCAATCACCACTAGATGGCAGACATGATTTAGTTACGCTCACACTGAGTTTTTATACAGTCCTAGACCTCAATGTAAGTACCCGTAGGCCCAATAATTTTTTGCACATTTGTAATGATATGCAGGACAAACATAGTACCTCAATATCAATAAAATAAAAAAATGTAGTGAGTTGATTTTTGTGGAAAACGAATTAAAACAATTAATTATTGCATTTACTGTTGATTTCTTATTCAACACTTAAGGTACATGACATTCTTAAATGGTAGATTTTTTTGCACTGGGAAACAAAAAAAGGGTGTTGTTATTTTGTGGATCTTTTATATACTGAGCAATGTATGATCATAAATGAAATATATTAAGAGAGTGTATTTATGAAAATTGTGGCCCCCTTCAGCATTTATATTGCCCATCCCTTTTATAGAATCAGCAGCTCAAAGCGAGCTAATTGTCGAACCTTTAATTGTGTTGTATTGTTGAAACGGGTTTCTACAGTAAATCAGTATTTATTTATTTATTTTTAACACAAAAAACTGGTTACATGTGTTTCTGATGTGACAGCTGCAGGAAGTCAGCTGTGAATCTGAGGAAGTAAAAGATTTGGCCACACTGCAAACAAAAAAACATTTCTTTGACATGGAGTCACTTAATCCAATGTTTATTACGATATTAACATATTGACATAGATTTTGCTTTCTGCAGTGATTTACTATTGTCATAAAGCCAGAGCTCATATACAAGAAGCACCTCCTGGATGTTGAAATAAATCATTTCGAAGTGAAAATAGATGTCAGGATTTTTGTGTAACTAACCTAAAAGCAGAAGTAAAGTTTTCATCAGTACCTTCTGTTAATAAATCATTTAAAACATTGTAAGGATGTGTCATGTTGCCTCTGTCTTTCGTATTTTGGAGAACCATGGCCGATTATAATTATTTTTTGGGCTGCAGGTTTGTTTTCTTTTGTCTTTTTAAGTAGCAAACTTTTATGTGTATTTACTGCAAACATATTTCCAACACGGATATATGTAGTTGCAGAAGATTAACAATGGTGCAATTCTGCCTTATTTATTTGTATTACATTTCTTTTCATTATAGTACCTGTATATATTGCTTAATAAGTACTGTAATGCATATCCTCTATTTAATGAATGACAAAACAATTGTCTATGTCTGTAAAATTTCTATTTCTACCTTTTACTATAAATGTTTGCTTTGTTATTGTTGGGAAAATAGATTTTGATAAGAATACCGACGTTTGAATCTGTCTAGCTGTTCGTCTTCAATAAAGAGTCACCCATTGCTTTCTCAATTTGAATCAGTATTCTGTATTAAATGTAGAAAACTGCACCACATGGTGGTATGCTGAAGCTTTCTGTCCTGAATGCAATGTTAAATTGGTAGAACTTTAACAGTTACTTCCTCATCGATATCTCATGTCACGCATGTACTGTGGAACCTCCTAAACACCAATCCATTTGCTTGGTGCTGGATGCATGACTTCTAAGTTGCTCGGATTTAAACACAAATTTAGCCATTGAAAATAATGTGAATTCACTGATGGTGGTTCACTCGCCTGACTTCATTTTCTACTTTGTGACGGTGTGAGTGTTTGTCTGTCTTATTCAGATTGACAGGGTCACCAACCTTTGTGGCCCTGAGAGCTACTTCTTTAGTACCGATTAATGCAAATGGCTACCAGTATATATACACGCTTCAAAAACAGCAAATTAGCTCAAATGACCTTTGATTGGCCTGGTACACCACTGCCCAGTGCACCTTGCTACCCTCGCCAAGGAGAGCAAGAGTGCTGGGCAGAGTGGCCCAAGGATGTCCCCGATTGTGGAGACTATCCTCTCTACAGCAACGGAGTCAGGGAGGAGGGGAGTGTTGTGCTGAAATGATGTAATTTCACCACATGGACTGTGCGGACCACGCGGAACGCATCCTGTGTCACAAAAACATTTTTTACTAAAAGTTGTCTTTGGGTTTCAGGTTAGTGACAGTTTAAGTGATGGCCGTATATTGATTCTGTCAGTGCTTATTCTGTTCATGTTTCACATTTTTCAGCCGCCAGTGAAATTGGAATCCGTCAGTGACAGACTGACTGCCCACCAGATAGTTTGTTCAATTATTGATGAAGATAATGTAAAAAGGGTAACAAAAAATGCTTGCAAAATCTCAATGTTATTATTACACAAGACAAGAGTGATATTTTGTTCCAAAGTTGACAGACATGATTTACTTTGGCGGCCAAATAAAATGATTTTAAGTTTGCACCTTAAGTTTGACATGCGTGCTTTAATAAAGGGCGTTGTCCTGCATTTGCTTAAAATGCAGCATGTCTGGTGTGAACTATTTTTCGATTTTTTGCAAATGTTTATCTTGTGAGAAGATAAAAAAAAAAACTTCACTGTGCTGCCTGTTTAAAGCTAACTCTGAACACACTGCTCATAGTTGTTTAAACCACACGGTGGGTAAATATTTACATGGTTGTTGAGAAAGGAGTCTTCAAGTGACTTGCTGATAAAGTATTTTATTATCCCTCAACTGTGAAGCTGTTCTCTCAACTTCTCTTCAGTTTGAGCCGAGCGGTGGTAACACCATGAAGTCTAGCTCAGGTAAGCTCCTCTTTCCCATTCACTCTTTTCCTGAATAAAGCACTATTTCAAATGAATCCTGCGTTCTATAAAACAAAACAAAAAAACAAGGAAGTAGCTGACATGCATGGCTGTAAATGTCTTGTTTGTGCTGACAATGTCTTCGCAACACAGCAAGATGTGTGCTGGTAATTATGATAATTAGGGAATATTAAATAAATAATAATTAAATAGTTTAAGTTTAAGTTTTAGTTTGTTTGTTAAAGTAGTGTGAAAAATACATTATACTCGTTACCGTTGGTGCTCAGTCAATTGTATTCAACGCCACACCATGACAGTTTGTTAAACATTGCCAGTTTAGTTAGTACCAACCTGCATATGAGCAAAAACTGCCCTGCGCGTATTTGTGTCACAAAGACACCTGACCATGAATATGATCTTGCTTAGGATAGTATTCATGTTTGGAGGAAGTTTGTGCACAGAAGTCTACGAATTGTTCTCCAGAGTGATCAAGAGAGGGATGATCCGTTCAGTTTAGTTCAATTTGATAAAACACCAACAAAATAATCTCAAGGTATTTTCTAAATAGAGCAGGGCCAAGACTAATAAGGAATGAATCAGCATCCTTTTGTAGTAAGATAAGATATGTATATATATATATTGTAATAGCGATTACACGTTATTTTTAAATGACTGTACTGTACTTCTGAATGTGTTAAATTTCTTAATAAATACATGCATGATGAATCGTTAGATGAGGACAGCAAGACTACAACTCTTTTGTATGTTTGTGTCATGTGTATCCCACAGGCTGCCAGGATATGATTGAGCTTCCACAGTGAGTAAATCTTTAAGTGTCATCTTCTTAGTGGCATAATTTTATTTTTCGGGAAATGCACCACAAGGTTGTGCCCAGCCCAAGAACAGTTTAGGGTTTGGACTAGATCAGGAGCTGTGGAGCAGTGGCGCCTCTTTAGTCCCTCTCCTGTGGCTCCCTGTGGATCTCTAAAAAATGTTATTATTAATAGTATTCCATATTTGTTTTTAACATAAAATGTTCTTTAAACGAATGAACGATTAAATAAAAAATGAATAATTAAATATTCTGTCAGTGTCCAGATTTTTAAGTTGTTAAAAAGAGAGACGAAAGGTAGATGCTTTTTTAGTTTATTAGATTTTTTTAGCTCATTCACTGCCTTTAAAAAATATACTTGTCAATTACATTCTTTTCAACGCGGCCAGGTGGGGGAGAATCTGACTGTAAAAACTTGGACACAACTTTACTAATGCACAAGTTACCACTAGTAGATGACGTCATTGCCCCATTTTATACGAAATAAACACAGTTTGAGAGTCCATGGGAGTAATGGCTGCATTATGTGCAACCTACAATTTTCTACTGTCGATTATAAAAGAACGGGACAAGGTAGAAAGGAGAGAGTCTATTCTGTCATTTGGCAGAGTCGGTTTATATATAATTAATGAACATAATATCGTGTGGGTATTGAAAATTTTTAAATTTTCTAAAATGGCTGGCAGTGAATGAGAAACCCAAAATGTGACCACATAATATTTAAAAGGGAAACTAAAAGCAGAAAATTACCATAAAATGTCCACAAAATTGCTAAAAAAATGTCAGATAATTGATAGCAAATGTTTAAAAATAGCCATAAAATGTCCAAAAAAGAAAGAAGAGGCAGAAAATTTCCATATGTCCATAAAATTGCCAAAAATGTAAAAAATATTTGACAGAAAGGTAGAAAAGTCTCAAAATGTATGAAAAATTACGCACACACACAAAAAATCTAACAATGGAAGACAAAAGATAGAAAAGTATGCAGCATATAATACATTGAGATTCATTTTCTTCTGTTATGGTGCAACTCTAATTAGCCCTTGGGCCCTTAGTACATTAAACTAACACTAAACACACTGTTTCCTTCATCAGAATCTTGAAATGTTTTGCAGCTCCAGACACACTTTTGGTTATTTATTTGGCCTAAAATGTCTGTTTTGACAGTAAAGGTTGCTGACCCCTGGACTAGATCAACTTGCGGCTGTTCTGCCTTTATCATGATAATATGCTTTTTTTCTTCTTCTTTTTTTGACACTGCCTGGTCTCATTCCCATCCTATAAACAGTTTTGGGAAATCCAGGTGATGATGATGATGATGATGATGATGATGATGATGATTTAAGAGTGTGAGGGCAGCCACGCAGTATAGACCGCACCTCCCAGTTGAAACCAGCTTTTATTATTTTGGTATATCCTGTAGTGTTTTGTGGGGATGATGTTCTCTTCGTCTACTGAGGCATGTTCTCTCACAGCAGCAGTTTTGAACACTCAAAGCAGCCTTGAAAAATCTGTTCACATTCTTTGTTCTACACCTTGATTGTTTTACACATAGTTGAGAATCTTTGTCTTGAGTAGCTGTCTGTAAGATGGGTACAGGAACAGGTGACAGGTGGTCTGAAATGGGGCTGGGGCACAGAACTATAGGCGTCGTCCTGCAGATCTGATCCAGAGTGTTGTACTCCCTCCGACCTCTTGTATTGGTTGTATTTGCTGTATGTAGCCAATAGAATCACCAGACTCAACGTAGACAACATCAGGGAGGGCATTTTAGTATCTGCTGATGACCCCATGCAAATCCGCAAGTGCTGTCACCTGAATCAGCGGCTAAGGAATGTAAACAGAGTAGATGTGCTGCAATAAACTTCCTCGACAAGTAGAAAGTTCTTGCACACTCCCATCAGCAGCTCAGTATCAGCTGAACATAAAGCCCTGATCACATCTTATGACGTTATGGAAGTTTACCTAATGAAGTGTCAACTGAGCGTAAACTAAGGATAGCACATGATCATTTACTGTCAGCATTAAAACTTTCAAAAACAATCGGTACAAAAACTGATGTCAGCGTGTGATGTGTTCTTTAATTGCCATGAGAAGTCACGCAGTCTAAGTGTGATTACATTTTTATCAGGTTAAACTTTAAACTGTGAGATCACTCTTATCTGAGCAGAGAAGTCAACTTTTCAACAATTTGGGATTGGCAAAACCGAAGCCAAGCAAATCCCTTCTTGAAGGAGTCATATTAGGCATGTATTTTCAAACTTTAAAACAGTTCTCAGGTTTTTAAATGTCTGTTATATCCATTTGTGACACGGGACACAATTATTAGCCCCCCAACAAAGACTTTCATTTTGGATGCTTCCATTATTATTTTTTTATTTCCAAAAAGGAACTATGTTATTTCTCAGAAAACGAAAATTGTCAGTCAAAATGATTAGCCGTCAGATGCTAAATTGCAATCATGTGTCGATTTTGCTGGATAACATCCTAGAATCTTTTGTTTTACAGTACCTGCTGTAGATTTGTACAAGTCTCACACACATCTCCTGACTACAAGTGCTTTAGCTTGCTTTTTTGCTTTCTCTGGTCCGAATCAGTTGATGGGTTTGTGAACACAGTCCTTGATGAATAGAGGACGTTGACGTTGCGCGTCCCAAAATGGCCGTTAGCGAAACCATTTTGGCAGCATAGAAAACGCATCTGCCACTTTGAGTAAACGGCAAACGCCGTACTTTAACAATGATTGGCAGCTGTTATGGACCGGCTGCCACAACGAAATGTGGCAAAGAAAAAAAAGGATTGAGCATGCTCCAGGCTACCAAAATAGGAACCAACGCGTAGCCAATGGAGCACTTTGTACACGGTGGCTAAATCACCAGATGCTAACTGTTACCACAAGCAAAATGTGGGGGAAATAATCTGTTTCGTTCATTTGTGCTGCTACGGTTTAATAGATATGACAATTTAATAACTGACCAACACCACAAAATAGATTTTTTACGGCATAAATGACGACTGCTGCGGCTGAATTAGCTGCTGCTAAATTGCTAACGTACCTAAATAACACTGCCAAGACTTGCATGAAACTGCTAACTTCGATTGCATTTTCATCACACATAAAGGGGAAATAAATTCGGATTGTACAAACTTGTAAAGCCTTTGTATAATTGATCTAATTTGAAAGCACTCACCAGTGTAAGAGAGAGGGTAATTCCATGTAAAAAAGCACGCCTGACACACTTCATCAGCAATGGTAATATCATCTAACCTGTCCACTTCACGCATGTATATCATGTCCTTTTCATCAAAGTGACTGTCAATGCTCTTGGGAAGAAAGTTGACGGATAAACGCTAGTTTTTGCACTCCTCGCTGTTGTAGTCCGTTAGCTCTGCGCCGCTACTTTCCTGCCGCAAGGGGGCATGTTTTGAGAAATAGTCACGTGACGTTCGGATCTCTATAGATTAGCCGTGTTTCAGCTACAGTGCATTTATGTCCTGCTGTATTTAAAGCAGCCATTACTTTTTCCACATTTGTGCTGACAGTTTTACGTTCAACCCAAAGGAAGGGATCGATAATCCAGCTCTGGTCATCACTGATGATTTTGGTAAGCTTTCCATGAAAAGGTCATGTCATGGTACGCCACTCCGGAGCAACTTGTTTTGATAAACCTGTGTCCAGAATCAGACCCAAATCCTCTGCCCAAACTCTACCATTTGAGGCGTGTGGAGGGGCAGAATTTTGGCTTCTACTTGCAGAGGACCACGGATAACCAAGGCTT